>NW_021835362.1:0-40598 GCF_006345805.1 Octopus sinensis | reverse complement strand
TATTAAAAGTTAACCATAATAAAACTACGAATTTTGTCCAGGTAAATTATTAGTGTACTTCACGTAAGTAATATCTTACTGAAATTTCTTATTTGTCTTACACTTCCTTACACTTCCCTGTAAGAATGGAAGCATTTCGGGACCACATCAGGTCTATTATTCAATAACTTGTATCTAGAATTGAAAATATTGAAAATTTCCTCTAAGAGTAAAATACATTGAGAGCTCCCAATTTTTTAAGGTAAATACCCTACCAATTATTTCCCATTTAATATCAGATTTTGTGTTCTTAATTTTTTAAAGACCAGATAAGGTCACTCAGGCGTGTACTATAGAGCCTATCTTAATTCTTGAAAGAAAATAAGTGGTTACTAAGTCTGTTCTTAAAGCTAGTAGAACATGACCCAATGTAATAATGAAAAATTCCATCTGATGTAACAATACACCTGCAAATTGTGTTTTGGCTCAAACATTGTCCATCAAGTGGACACCTTTTGTTCTGATAGCTACAAAGATATTTGATGAGATTAACCCCATGCCTGCTACTAGCAGGAGAATTAGGCATCTCGTCTATAATGTTACTTATTACCCCACAACTATGTTAATAGGTTGGTTCTACACTAGACTCTGTGTATTACTCAATTCTATTTTCACTACAGTTAATTTTAATGAATTTGGTATGGTACCAGATTATCTCCCTTGCTCTATCTATCGCAGGCTCATTATCGCTTTCGCTCGCATTATTAACCTGTCAGGCGTTTATAATCCGCTACATGTGAATCGTTGCTATTATCACCTGTCGTACAATTACTCATAATATTAGATTTTTATTATCTGCTTTTACTATGTTCTAATCTTTGAATTCTCTGGTCCTTGTAATACTGTAATACGATTTGAGCAAGGTTATTGCAAGTGGAATATGCAAACTCATTTGTGTGATAATAAAAAAATTGGCTATACTTAAATGGTGAAAAGTGCTTATCTAATGCGACGAAAACTTTATATTTCTTACTAGCTACTTTGTGAAGCCTGCATTATGCCATAGCAAAAGTCGCGATTTATTTTTTCTTTCGTGTGGGTAATTATTATTTTTGGTAGCTGTCTTATTTTTCTGTGAATTATGTTTTGCTAAGAGGTTTACCAGGACATTTGCCACTGTGTTTGCTTATACTTGCATCTTTACTTCTTATGCCACTATTCTTATAATATTAATTCTTGGAATGGTGAGATGAAGTCACAATAACCTTGTCATGATTCTTCATTTCACATTTAATATATTATTATAGGTGGTGAACTGACAGAAACGTTAGCGGTATTTCGTCTGTCTTTACGTTCTGAATTCAAATTCCGCCGAGGTCGACTTTGCTTTCATCCTTTCGGGGTCGATAAATTAAGTACCAGTTACGCTCTGGGGTCGATATAATCGACTTAATACCTATGTCTGTCCTTGTTTGTCCCCTCTATGTTTAGCCCCTTGTGGGTAATAAAGAAATAGGTATTTCGTCTGTCTTTACGTTCTGAATTCAAATTCCGCCGAGGTCGACTTTGCTTTCATCCTTTCGGGGTCGATAAATTAAGTACCAGTTGCGTACTGAGGTCGATCTAATCGACTGACACCCTCCTCCCAAATTTCAGGCCTTGTGCCTGAGTAGAAAGGAATGTTTATATTATCAATAACTATTTGATTCGAAGCATAGAGTGTATTCACATGCGCCTTTATCCCATTTTTAGTGATATATATTAACTTACCTTTGTGCCAAGAGTCGGCAAGGGCATTTTTGTAGCATTTTTCCTTGTCTAAAAATCTCTTCTTTTGCTAACACTCTAAAAATAAACTTTGCTAAATAAAGACGTGAAATCGAACTAGTGTGTGTGTTTATTATTGGCAGACTGACCCTTCCAAGATAAAACAATATTTGTTCCAGCACACGAGTTCACTTCAAGAATTACACATAAAAAATAAAAAAAAGAAAAAAGAAATTGATTCCATTTGTAGAAAATAAAATAAATATGGGATGGGTTATATTACAAATATCTTCAGAAATACCTGACTGCCACGAAAGAATTTGTGTGGTGTTGATGGACCATCACTGATCGACGATGAGGATTCAGATGATTGATAATCTAAATTATCTGAAACTGATTTTGAATTACAAATATTTTTTGTTGCTTCTTTTCCACCAATGGACCACGCCTGTGTTACTTCGCCATCATCATTCCATAAAATGTGTTGACTGGGACGAAAATATTGATAAAAACATCAATACATGTGAGAGTGTATACGAGGACGGTGGTCGTCGGATGTGCTAGAAACAACAGCCAAATTTTCTTTGAATCGTACTCCTTTTTGTCTGAAATATTTACATTTTTTTTTCTTTTTACCGAAACAGCCCCACCTACGGTTTTTAAGTGCCACAAAATTGGCCAAAATCGGTCCGAGTAGGATGGTGAGGAGGGAAAAGAAAGATCAAAAATTTTCAGAACATTTTTTCATAAAAAGATGACCCCCGCCCACATCATTTTGAGGCTGCGGTGGAAAAAAATTGGAAAAGCTCCATGAAAACGGGAAAATTCCTACATATGTAGTCTTCTTCATTCGAATCCCCGTTTTTCTGACAATCCCCTCTCCAAACCCTAAGAAAAAACTTTCCCCACAATTTCTTTATAATCATAATCTATGCAGTTTGAAAGGTATTTGTAAAATGTTTCATTAAAAATACCCATTTTCTTGAAAGTTATGAGGGAAAAAAGTCGGGTCGTGTGAATTTTCCGAAACTCCCCTCGTCACCCACTCGGAAAAGTTCTCTGCCATAAAACTCTATATAATCTGAATCTACAGCACCTTCGCGCGCGATTTGTTGAAAATTTCGTTCAAAGAATACATTTTTCTGGAATTTATGAGGCAACAAAATCTGTGGGGCACATATCTGTAGTTATGCCTCTCTCACCTCACTTTCTCTAACTATTATATATATATATATATATATATATATATAATATATATATATATATATATATATAGAAATAATGGTATCATTGAGACCAAAGGTGTCAGGAAATGCTGAATAAGTGCTATAGACATACCACAGTTAAGTTCCAGATTCGGTAATATTGCGAATAAAGGGTTCAACGTTGGTTCTATGTCAGCGTGTGTATATAAGAATTTTTTGCGTAATAAGATAAAAAACCAAGGCAGTATATTAGAGCATTGATAGATAGAAGGTCTTACAGCTGTTTCTAGGATATCAATTGATAGTATCCCTTTAAGGAGACGGTGTGAGAGTAAAAGATAAGTCATAGTTAGTTTCGATGTGATACAAAATAGAGAGTGAGGTGGAGGAAAGAAGATAGATGTACGATATGTATGGGTTCAATACCCATACATATCGTACATCTGCTTTCATGGGGATTTTCCCCTTGTTTTTTTCCTGGGGTTTTTCCCATTGTTTTTTTTTCACTACAGCCTCAAAATGACGTGGGATAGGGATGTTTTTATGAAAAAATGTTTTGGTAATTTTTTTTATCTATCTCTTTACACCTCACCATCCCACGTCGGACCGATTTTTGCCAATGTTTTGGCACTTAAAACTTTAACCGTATCGGTTAAAAAATATTAAAAAATGTAAATATTTCAGAGGCAAAGGTGTGCGATACATGGAAGATTTGGCTGTTGTTTCCAGCACATCCGAGGATCACCCTCCTCATAATCACTCTCATATATATTGATGTTTTTTTTACAATATTTTCTTCTTCCTCTACTTATTATTATTATATTAATTTCCGAATTTGTAAAAAGAAAAAAAAATGTAAATATTTTCTGAGGAAAAAGTGTCTGATTTATGGGAGATTTGGTTGTTGTTGCGAGCACATCCTAAGACACACACGCACAGACACACACACACACAGACACACACACACAGAGATTTATATGTATATATATATATATATATATATATATATACTTCTAAGGGACAGGAGATTGTCCCCATTAAACTAAAATTTGATCATTTACGAAAAATAACCGGAAGTTAATGTAGTATGTATGTGTTACGTGCTGTTACTGAGTTAACTTAATGGGAAGAAACAGGAAACAACTTCTGCAATGGTCAGCGCCGTTGCTAGAAATGACAGCCAAATGACATCAGACGTACTCTCAAGCAATTATATATTTAGGCATAACTATAGATTTGTACCCCACGAATATTGTTGCATCATAAATAGCAGAAAAGTGGATTCTTGTAAACGAAACCTTCAACAAATCTCGCGTAGATATTGTGGATTCAGAGCACATAGGGATTTATGGTAAAGAAGTTTTCGAGTGAGCGGGGAGAGGAGTATCGGAAAATTCACACGACCCGACTCTTTTCCCTCATAACTTTCAAGAAAATGAGTATGTTTTTATGAAAGTTTATACAAAATAGCTTTCAAACTGGATAGATTGCGATTATAAAGAGATTTGTGGGGAAAAGTGGGTGGGAGGGCATCTTTTTATGAAAAAAATGTTTTGAAATGTTTTGATCATTTTTTTCACTCCATACCATCCCACGCCGGACCAGTTTTGGCCAATTTTGTGGCACTTAAAAACTATGGGAGGAGCCGTTTCGGTAAACATTAAAAAAATAAAAAATAAAAATGTAAATATTTCAAAGAAAAAGGTGTGCGATACAAGAAAGATTTGGCTGTTGTTTCTATCACATCCGTAGACCACCCTCCTCATAATCACTCTCATATGTATCGATGTTTTTTACAATATTTTCTTCTCAGTCAACACACTTTATGGAATGATGACGCCGAAGTTGCACACGCCTGATCCATTTGTGGGATAGAAGGAACAAAAAAAAAAAAGAAATATTTTAATTAAAATTTTTTACCTCGACCTCAGTCAAGCGAGGCTGTGTGTGTGTGTGTGTGTGTGTGTGTGTGTAAGAACAAATACTTTCTACTAGAAAAGTATGCTATTAAATTTAGGGTAGCAAAAAAATTCAATAGAAATTTATCGCTACCAGCGGCCTGGTGGAAAAGAGAAAATAGTCATCGACTAAATATATAATATAACAATTTAGGAGTGACCCTAACAGGTCATTCGTCCACCAGAAAGAGCAGCCATAACTCACACCGCCAAGTAGTAGTAATTCAGAAATTAGGTGAAAATTTAAAAACATTTACCCTAATTCATCTTTTAGACGTTGCAACGTTTCTGTGTCATTAATGATTAAATTAGCTTAATTAAATTAAATTAAGCTAATCTACCATAGGTTACACTTCATCAGGCCGCTGGTAGCGATAAATTTCTATTGAATTTTTTTGCTACCCTAAATTGACTAATTGATAATTTTCTGAATAATTCTGAGATTGAATCGGCAGTTTATATTTACTGCTGATAAGTTTGGCGCGAATACGTCTTGAAAATTTTAAGACAGATATTCCGTAGGCATCGATACAGACGCCTCGTGTATATTTGTCTCTCCCAGGTTTTTTTACTGATGAAGTGTAACCTATGGTAGATTAGCTTAATTTAATTTAATTAAGCTAATTTAATCATTAATGACACAGAAACGTTGCAACGTCTAAAAGATGAATTAGGGTAAATGTTTTTAAATTTTCACCTAATTTCTGAATTACTACTACTTGGCGGTGTGTGAGTTATGGCTGCTCTTTCTGGTGGACGAGTGACCTGTTAGGGTCACTCCTAATTGTTATATTTATATATTTAGTCGATGACTATTTTCTCTTTTCCACCAGGCCGCTGGTAGCGATAAATTTCTATTGAATTTTTTTGCTACCCTAAATTGACTAATTGATAATTTTCTGAATAATTCTGAGATTGAATCGGCAGTTTATATTTACTGCTGATAAGTTTGGCGCGAATACGTCAGTCTTGAAAATTTTAAGACAGATATTCCGTAGGCATCGATACAGACGCCTCGTGTATATTTGTCTCTCCCAGGTTTTTTACTGATGAAGTGTAACCTATGGTAGATTAGCTTAATTTAATTTAATTAAGCTAATTTAATCATTAATGACACAGAAACGTTGCAACGTCTAAAAGATGAATTAGGGTAAATGTTTTTAAATTTTCACCTAATTTCTGAATTACTACTACTTGGCGGTGTGAGTTATGGCTGCTCTTTCTGGTGGACGAGTGACCTGTTAGGGTCACTCCTAAATTGTTATATTTATATATTTAGTCGATGACTATTTTCTCTTTTCCACCAGGCCGCTGGTAGCGATAAATTTCTATTGAATTTTTTTGCTACCCTAAATTGACTAATTGATAATTTTCTGAATAATTCTGAGATTGAATCGGCAGTTTATATTTACTGCTGATAAGTTTGGCGCGAATACGTCAGTCTTGAAAATTTTAAGACAGATATTCCGTAGGCATCGATACAGACGCCTCGTGTATATTTGTCTCTCCCAGGTTTTTTACTGATGAAGTGTAACCTATGGTAGATTAGCTTAATTTAATTTAATTAAGCTAATTTAATCATTAATGACACAGAAACGTTGCAACATCTAAAAGATGAATTAGGGTAAATGTTTTTAAATTTTCACCTAATTTCTGAATTACTACTACTTGGCGGTGTGAGTTATGGCTGTTCTTTCTGGTGGACGAGTGACCTGTTAGGGTCACTCCTAAATGTTATATTTATATATTAGTCGATGACTATTTTCTCTTTTCCACCAGGCCGCTGGTAGCGATAAATTTCTATTGATTTTTTTTGCTACCCTAAATTGACTAATTGATAATTTTCTGAATAATTCTGAGATTGAATCGCAGTTTATATTTACTGCTGATAAGTTTGGCGCGAATACGTCAGTCTTGAAAATTTTAAGACAGATATTCCGTAGGCATCGATACAGACGCCTCGTGTATATTTGTCTCTCCCAGGTTTTTTACTGATGAAGTGTAACCTATGGTAGATTAGCTTAATTTAATTTAATTAAGCTAATTTAATCATTAATGACACAGAAACGTTGCAACGTCTAAAAGATGAATTAGGGTAAATGTTTTTAAATTTTCACCTAATTTCTGAATTACTACTACTTGGCGGTGTGTGAGTTATGGCTGCTCTTTCTGGTGGACGAGTGACCTGTTTGGGTCACTCCTAAATTGTTATATTTATATATATATATTCATGTATGTATATTGATACACACACACACACACACACACAGGCTCACACACAATATATAATGATATGTAAAGGTAACATCCAAGGACCAAGGCGGAGGAAGTTAGTAAGCTAAGACTAGTCCGTAGAAGATTGTAAATTTTTCCTATATCGAAGTATGATAAACTGAGATAGTTATTCTATAGTTGACGGTAGCAGCAGGGGTTGCTGTGGATGCGAATAAAAAATCCCAAATCAGGGAGAAAGAGTATTTCAAATTTTTGAATAAAATCTCATTATTATCTTGAACCTGGGAAACGCCGGGTAAATCTGTTAGCGTATATGTGTGTGTGTGTATGTATGCATATACACACACATACACTTGAAAAAGTACCCGCTCATCTTCTCTTCCCCCTCCAGACACGTTTTGGCCAATTTCTTCTTCTTTTTTCTGCACTTAAAATCTATGGGAGGAATCTTTGGGGTAAAATAAAAAAAATTATAGATATTTTCAGAGCAAAATGTATCCGATCTACGGCAGATTTGGCTGTTGTTTCTAGCACATCCCAAGACAACCTTCTCCGTTTCTTTCTCAATCTCGCATGCATTGATATCTGTCAAAATCTTTTTCTCACCATAAATATATTTATGTTAAAAAAAAAATTGAGAATTTATATTTTTCAACCCCACTTCCCGAACCCTATTGTATCTGCTTATAATTTAAAATATTGAAGAACCTCAGAAGGTCATCGATGCCATTTATCCACACTGATTTCTTTTAAAATACGAGGTATGTAAAAAGATAATTTCTTTTTAAAAGCATACTTTTCTAGAAGAAAATATTTGTTCCTACAAACACACACGGCCTCGCTTGATTGAGGTTGGGGTAGAAATTTTAATTATTATTATTATTATTATTGTTTTTTGTCCCATCAATCCCACCAAAGGATTAGGCGTGCGTTACTTTGGCATCATCATTCCATAAAATGTGTTGCGTGAGAGGAAAATATTCTTTTCTACTCTAGGAATAAGGCCCGAAACTTTGTGGGAGGGGTGAGTATTTTAGATCGACGCCAGTATGCAACCGGTACTTAATTTATCGACGCGAAAGAATAAAAGGCAGAGTCGACCTTAGAGGAATTTGAATTCAGAACGTAAAGACAAACGATATACACGGTAAGCATTTCGCCCGGAGTGCTAACGATTCTGCCAACTCGCCGCCTTGGGGGAAGAAAACATCAATACATCAAAAACATGTGAGTGAATACATGTGAGAGTGAATACGAGGAGTGTGGCTTTCGGATTTGCTAGAAACAACAGCCAAATCTTTCTTGTATCGCACACCTTTTACTTTGAAATATTTACTTTTTCATTCTTTTTTTTTTTTTTATCGAAGCGGCTCCTCCCATAGTTTTTAAGTGCCACAAAATTGGCCAAAACTGGTCCGGCGTGGGATTTTGAGGAGAGTAAAAAGGATCAAAAAATTTCAAAACATTTTTTTCATAAAATAGATGCCCTCCCACCCACGCTCACATCATTTTGAGGCTGTGGTGAAGAAAAAAAATAAAACAATGGAAAAAATCACCATGAAAACAGAAAAATTCCAACTTATGTAGTCTTCTTCATTCTTTTTCCGACACTCCTCTCTCCAAACCCTCGGAAAAACTTTTCCCCACAAATCTCTTTATAATCGCAATCTATCCAGTTTGAAAGCTATTTTGTATAAACTTTAGTATAAATTTTAGTTGAATGGGGACAATCTCCTGTCCCTTAAAAGTATATATATATACATGTGTGTGTGTGTGTGTGTGTATGTGTGTGTCTTAGTTATTAATCAATTTCACCAATTCCTTTTACATACTGAATACTTGGTCCTTTTACCATGGTCCTTTTACATACTGAATACTTGGTGAAATTGATTAATAACTAATTAATTTTACCCTAAATTGTTGAAATTATAATTCATTTCTCTCTGTTTATTGCCTCGGTTTTCACCGCTAAAATATGGTGTTTGCTAGTTTGGCCCACGTGGGTGGAAGGGGAGAGCAGGAATTCTTCGCTTGCATATTTTGAATTTGTTGGCACTGTCAGTTTGAACGGGTCGTCTGAGGTGTTAAGTCGCCAAAAGGGTATGTTCCTACTTTCAGTGTTTCCAAATCCAAATTAAGAAATTTTGGGCTGACGAAAGAAATGTCGAATTTTATTTGGCTGATCTAGAAACGTAACGTTCTCAAATAATCTTTGTTCTTGTGATTTTTTAATGCTTTTTACCCCCATACCTTCGTGGGTTATTTTGAGTAAACACTATCAGAGAGAAATTTTCTTTAAGTATTAGAAATAGCTAAAAAACTTTTTTGGCTGCTATTTCTAATGAGTTCAGTATGTGGCAAAGTAATTTATTTTACTAAGCCCTTTTATATAATGTAATATTTTAAATATATGTATATATATATAAATGTATATAAATATATATATTTATATATATATATATATAAATATATGTATATATATATAAATGCATGTATGTATATATGTATATATTGCGGTAGATTTTGAAAATTTATAGCATATAGACTTGAGGCTTCCTTACTATCGCCTCGTGGATATATGTTCGTCCTTGGCTTCTCTGCTGACGAGGCACGCCAGTTGTATATAAATTTAATTTAATTTAATTAATTTGCTTACTAAAGTTTGCCGAAACTATGCATAGTCCAGAGATGAAAGGGTAAACGTTTCTATTTCTCTTTCAATTTCAGAATTACAACTATTAGCGGTTTGAGTTTGGCTGCTCTTTCTAGTGAGTCGAATGTCCTATTATGGCCATTCCTTATATTTTTGAATGTATATTATATAGTCTTTGACTATCTTTTCTTTCTCACTGGACCGCTGGTAGCGGAGAATGTTTTGCTACTCTTATATTTATTAATATATATATATATAATATATATATATATATATATAAATGTATATATTGGGTTGTCCGGAAAGTTCGTGCCAATTTTTAAAGGAAAGAAAAAGGTCAATAAATACTTGCCATTACATTTTTAATCAACCAAATATGAACCATTTTGTTGCACAATGCGTCTCCATCTTTCCTTTAACTTGAAAATACCCTCTTTCCAGGATTGAGGTGGTTTCATGGCAAAGAATTTATCAAGACATCATTTGACGTCATCCAAGAAATTGAAATTTTTACCATTGAGACTATTCTGCAGAGACCTGAATAAGTGGAAATCTGCAGGAGCAATATCTGGTGAATATGGAGGGTAGGGTAACACATCCCAGCCGAGCTGCAGCAATTTTTGTCTGGTTACCAAAGAAACGTGCGGTCTTGCATTATCATGTTGGAAAACAACACCCTTCCCGTTGGCCAATTCTGGATGTTCCTCTTGAATTGCTACTTTTAACTCGTCCAGTTGTGTGCAGTATTTCTCAGAGTTAGTTGTCTGATTACTTGAGAGAAGCTCACAGTAAAGAATTCCTTTCCAATCCCACTAGACACAAAGCAAGACTTTTTTAGGGTGAAGACCCGCTTTTGGGGTGGCTAAGAGTGGCTCATGTCGCTTACTCCAGGATCGCTTTCTCCGAACATTTCGGTAGATAATCCATTTCTAATCACCTGTCACAATTTACTTTAAAAAACGTGCGTTTTCATTCTGTTTACAAAGCGAATCGCAGATGGAAATGCGATCCAAAAGGTTCTTAGGTTCTTCTCACTCAGCTCATGTGGTATTCAAACATCGTAGCGATTTGTGTACCCAAGCTTTCCCAGGGGCTCATGAACGACGGATTTTGATAGGTTGAGGCTTTTTGCTAATTCTCGGATTGTGCAATGTGGGTTATTCTCAATTAATGGCTTGATTTGGTCATCATCCGTAGTAGATGGTCTGCCTGATTGCTCTTTATCAATAAGGCTACAATCTCCAGCACGGAACCTTGCGAACCACTTCCGTGCAGTTCTTTCGGATAAAGAAACATCACCGTAAACTACGCATATTTCTTTGGTTCCTTGTGAGGCATTTTTCCCTTTACGGAAAAAGAAACGCATCAAGTGCTGAAAATGAACTTTCTTATCTTCCATTTAAAGGGTTACAGAATTAAAACAGGTTATAGGAACATAAACATTCTTCCATGAAAAGATAGCTTAAACTGTTCTCTAAATGGAGGTGTAGCCAAATCCTATTTTATGGACTCAACCATATTCTAAAATAAGTCAAAAGGTAAGCTTCTATAAATCGGCACGAACTTTCTGGACAACCCAATATATAAACCTCGCTAAGATAAGTATTTATTTATATTTAAGATCTTCAAATTGTAAATTTTAATATTGTATAAGTCTTTGGTGTAATAATATTTTCCTTATGTAAATATCGTTGTTTATGTAATGATCTAATTATCGTAATTTTCTATATTATTAGATATTAAACTTAAGTTTATTCGTAAGATACTACTTAGCGATAGATTTGTTATTTGATAGCAAGCATACGAGGTGTATTAAGTTAGGCTTTTGTATATACATGTTTTAATAATATTAATTGTAGTTTTAAATTTATAATTAAATTAGATAAACTTTGATAAACTTAGATATGTTTCGACTAAAGATTGGTCCAGGCCATGTCTAAGTTAATAGCATAACTTAGTTATTTCTTTAAATTGATATTCGCTAGTTATTCCCATTGATAATTATATTTATAGTATTTATAGTATTTATTCGATACTATATTACTACGAAATGATTATTTCTATAAGTATTTTACATAAGATTTCCGAAAGTTTGTTTAAGTTTGTTTATTTGTATTTTGAAATTAGCTATTTCATCTTTAAATATGAAAAATTAATTTATTAGGTTTTTATTATATGTGCATATATATTTATTTATAGAGATTATTTTAGATCTTAATATTTATATACATTTATATATTTTCATTGATAATTTATATATATTAGTCATTTTAAAATATTTATGTAATTAGATATAGACTAATACCGATATTAGATTATTGTTGGGTTTCCTACCTTATAAATTAAAATTAATATTTAACATTATAGTCGATTTTGATATAATCATAATTGTTAAGTTTTATGTTTCTAGTTTGATAATAGAGTTTATTATAAGTAAAATTATTATATTATTCATATCTTAAAGATATTGCTTAAATATTTCTGATTATATTTTAGATATTTCAATTAACCTGAAGATTGACTGTAACCATAACTCGATTATTACGAATTGTACAGCCATGAAACGATCGTAGTGTTTTACTCTTTATCTTTTATTAAACTTTTATACTTTTGATATATATTTAAAATAATATAAATTAATTAATTTTATGTATTGGCTTATGTTTTTCATTGTTTGATTTGCCTAATAGTGGTTTTATCTCTAATTTAATATAATATATATATATATATATATATATATATATATATATATATTAAAATTATAAGTATATGAAAGAATGGAGTTGAACGACTAGTTAACAAATATCCCTTATTCTCGACATATGTTTCGAAGGCTGCATTTTCCTAATTCCGAAGGAATAAGGAGTACATTATGCAGATTTCTCATCAGGAAAATCAAGGAACTTATGTCGACATCAAAATGCACAAAAAACTTTTAGCTGACCGCTCTCAAGGAGCCCATGGCGATAATTTTTGTGCATTTTGATGTCGACATAAATTCCTTGATTTTCCTGATGAGAAATCTGCATAATGTACTCCTTATTCCTTCGGAATTAGGAAAATGCAGCCTTCGAAACATATGTCGAGAATAAAGGATATTTGTTAACTAGTCGTTCAACTCCATTCTTTCATATATTTATAATTTTAAAATAAACATACAAATTTCCGCACGAAGACACGTAGTCTATGCCCTAGGGACGTAGCTTCAACCGTGTTCTTCTGATGTGAATTTGCTACCCGTTATCGGTTAGCTTTCGAATTATCCTTAATAAGATAATTCATTCAATTACTCAAATATATATATATATATATGTCTCTCTTTTTCTGTGTTTGTGTATTTCTGTGTGTGTGTGTGTATGTGTGTGTGTGTTTCTGTGTTTCCGCGTGTGTGCGTTTGTGTGTTTATATGTTTGTGCGAACGTGTGAATTAAGTGTGGGAAGAGGTAAGTATTAGCGTAAGGTGAGGCGATCACTATGAGTTGATAGACGAAGGTTTAATTTACACAAATCTTTGGATCGGCACCGAAAACGACAGCTTCGGCGGTGTACTTGAAAGGAAATCAGGGAAGTATTTTTTTATTTATTGGTTACAGAATAGATTATGAGTGCGTGCATGTGTATCGGTATTTGTCAATGCATTTGTGCATTTGAACATATGTCTTTGCTGTAGATATTAGCTTATTTATTATCACGGGTGATTATCAGCCGGTTATTGATATCAAAATTAATGGATTCCAAACTTTTTAGTTAAAAAAAAAGAAGATTAAAACACAATGATGCATGGAGAGTAGTTGCTGTTAGCATGGTGAGTGATGAGATATGTGTGTGTATTGAATATATATTTTGTTGTCCGAAAAGATCATGCCAAAATTTCAGAGAAATTAAACGACAAAACAAAATTATGCCATTAAATATCTATTCAACTAAATATGAGCAATTTTGTTGCACAACGTTTCTCCATTTTTCCTTCAACTTAAAGATTCCGTTTTCTCAGAACTTGGGTAAAGAACTCATTAAGGTATTTTTTTTTGTGTCCTCCAAAGAATTAAAACAGATTATTTTGCAAGGACCTGAATAAATGAAAATCCGAAGGGGCAATGTCTGATGAATATGGGGGGTGGGGTAAACATACCAGCCAAGCTGCAACAATATTTGATGGGTCTGGCATTATCCTGGTAGAAAACAACACCTTTCCTGTTTGCCATTTCTGGCTGTTTTTCTTGAATTGCTACCTTTAAATTGTCCAGTTGCAAGCTGTACTTCTAAGAATTACTTGGCAGAAGCTCATAGCACAGGATCCCTTTCCAATCCCACCAGATGCAGCGCATGACCTTCTTAAGATGAAGACCTGCTTTGGGGTGGCTAAAGGAGGCTCATGTCGCTTAGCTCAGAATCCTTTTCACTGAATATTGTTGATAACGTTCCCATTTTCATCACCCGTCACAATTTGCTTCAAAAAGTTTACATTTTCATTGCATTTATACGGCAAATCAAAGGTAGAAATATGACCCAAAAGATTCTTTTCACTCAGATTATCTGGTACCCAAGCTTCATTAAGGGCTCATGGATGGCTGATTTTGATACAATAAGTGTTTTTGCCAATTCCCGCGTTATTTAATGCGGATTATTCTCAATCAATGTCTTAATTTGATCGTCATTTGAAGTGGGTGCACTGCCTGAGTGTTCTTCATCAAAAAGGCTACAATCACCAACTCTAAACTTAGCCAACCTCTTCCATACGGTTCTGTCGGCTAAAGCACCTTCACTGCACATAGTACATATCTTTTTTTGCCTGCAAGGCATTTTTGCCTTAACGATAAAAAAAAAAGGATCTAGTGTATAAATGCACCTGATAATCTTTCATTTGTAAAACTGACACGAATTAAATGATTTTAAACTTACTTTCTCAAGAGATAGTTTGAAGTGTGCGCTAACCGGAAATGTAAGAATATTTATTGGTCGATAGATTTGACATGTTCTAACGAGTTGGAACATGAACGACTCAAAATCGGTATGAACTTACCGGACGACTCAGTATATATATATATATATATATATATATATGCATTCATACGTACATGCACGCACGCACGCACACACACACACACATATATATATATATGTATAAATACATACGTACGTATATACATGCATATATATATATATATATATATATATATTATATATAATAAATATTAGGGAATAAATCCAAACTTACAGGGAAAAATCAGATTTAGGATTGAATCCAATTTTATAGTAAAATATTATATTATATTAAATTAGAGATAAAACCACTATTAGGCAAATCATACAATGAAAAACTTAAGCCAATACATAAGATTATTTAATTTATATTATTTAAATATATAACAAAATTATTAAAATGTTTTTAATATTTTAAAAATAATTTTGTTATATATTTAAAATAATATAAATTAGATAATCTTATGTATTGGCTTAAGTTTTTCATTGTATGATTTGCCTGATAGTGGTTTTATCTCTAATTTAATATAATATAATATATATATATATATATATATATATATGTGTGTGTGTGTGTGTGTGTGTGTGTGTGTGTGAGCGTGTGCGTGTGTGTGTATAGTCACACAGCTGCACCCTCGTTAGACGAGAAATGCCATTGCCAAAAAGACTTACCGGAATGATTAATTATTGATGCCATGTGATGCCCTTATATGACTTTTAAGCCCAGCCAAAGTTTTACACATTTTATTACATACTGCACATCTGTGATGGCAGGCAGGCAGGAGAAACAGGTGCCATCATATGCACTCACTTAACATGTCTTTTCAAACCTCCAGCTGAGAGGCACACCCTTCCACATTTTACGCATGTTCTGTTGTGAATTGTAATAATTGCATCATGGTTTATAATGGTCGATTCTTCTGAGATGTTTGATGGCTAACCAGACCAGCACGACTCAAACACCTCCTCCCACAAACCACACATACAAAAAACAACATTCCCTTTCTCGCCACAGGCTCCCTCCTAATTCACTCATACTTCACTCCTCCCCTCTCAAACCCCAAAAAACCACCATGCACTGTCTTCCGCCATCCATCCTGATCCTGTGCCTCCTTCTCTCAATCACCAACTGCAATTCCTGTCTGTACTAGAACATTTTAAAAGCAATCCTTAAACCTTAGTCTAGGTTTATGCGCTGTTCTCCTACCGTCTTCCAGCTCACCATACAAAAGCTGCTTGGGCAGTCTCTCATCATTCATCCTTATCAGATGTCCCTTCCACCTCAACGTCTTTGCAGAATCATTGACTTTATACTTCTACTGCCACTCCTCTCAAGCACCTCCACGCGACTAATGACCATTTTCCAGTTTATCCACCAATTTTTTTCTCAGACACTATTGATGGTATTGATCCAGTTGCCTTACCTGCCTACGGTAAACAACTCATGCCTCACTCCCATATAACAAAGATGGCAGGACGCACATGTTATACACCTTAACTTTAATTTGTGAAGATATATTATGTCGTGTCCACAGACACTTGTCCTGCCTACCAAAAGCACTACAAGCCCTGCTGATTCTGTATGAAATTTCATCATCAAGACCAGCAATGCTCAAGGCACTTTCCTAAATAAATAAATCTATACACAGTCTCCAACCTTTGACGAATCACAGTTATAAAAGGGTCCACATACATATTGGAAGGAGAAGGCTGGTACATTATACCAGTTTTTTCAGATTGACCGTGAGAGCCAATGCTGCACATGCTGCAGAAATCGCATTCAGTATGTGCTGCATATCTTTCTGAGAATGTGCCAAACGGTCACAATCATCTGCATACAAAAACTCAATGAGGTGAGAATGCAGAACTTTCGTTTTGGCATCGAGTCTTTTGAGATTGAATAGTTTTCCTGTTCTATTGTCATATATCTTATATCGATCCCTTCAGTGCAACCCTCAAAAGTTATCTGAAAGACTATTGCAAAATACACAGCAAGCAATGTAGGAGCAGGAATATCACCTTGTCTTACACCATTTTCTACAGAAATTGGATCTGATAAGGTACCTCCAACATTAACTCTCACTTCAATCTTGCCATGAAATTGTTTAAGCATTCTCACAAATTTTTCAGGGCATCCTAGCTTTTCCAGGATCTGGCAAAGTGCAACTCTAGAGACAGAATCAAATACTTTCGTTAGTCAATGAAAACCTGATATAAGTCCATATTCTGTTCGATGCTCTTCTCTTGCAACTGTTTAGCTGGAAATATTATATTCATAGTACTCCTACTGTCCCTAAATCTACATTGCGATTCTGGTAGAACCTCATGAGTAATGTGCAGAAGCAATCTGTTCAGCATTAACCCTACAAAAGGCCGTTCCAGCAACAGCTAACAGACAGATGCTGCGATAATTATCAGACATCCTTATACGAAAATGAAAAATATGTACTAAAAATATATATACTAAATATATATACTAAAAATATGCATACTAAAAATGAAAAGTGCGGACGCAGAGTGCTAGAATATTCTTAAGTATTGAACCTAGTAAATTAATGTAAAAGCATTAATTAGGCGTGAGAAAGTACAGAAGAAGAAAAGAGCTTAAAATATTGCTGCTGAAGTTAGAATTTGCAAAATAAAAGTTTTGAACTTGCTTATCAAATAGTGCGTGAACTTTGTTGTTTTCTTATAGATTTTCTTATAGATTCTTATAGATTTTTGGCTTTTTATTGCAATTGTTTTGAAATCAAAGTTAATAGTTTTGCTTTAAAATTTTCTGTGTACTAAGCTATTTTTATTATAACATTATTTTACAATTTTATTTTCTTAACAAAACTCATTATCTAAAAATTTTAAACCACAGTTATTATGTTAATATTAAATTCGTTCAGAATATATGTAATCCAAAAATAAGAGTAAAAATAGTTAAAATTTATTTAAAGAAACAAAAGAACTAATTTCATTAGCATTTTCATTTTGAGATGAGTATTTTCTATTTCCAGTCAGAATACTCTCCCAAACTTAATTACTGCTTGTCCTGTAATTCTTCCGCTTCAATACTTAAACATAGTCTAGCACTCTGCGCCGCATTTTTGCATTGTAGTCCAATTTTTTCTGTTATCATAATTAATTATGTTTACCCTCATATTTTTCATTCCAGTAATACTAAAATAAGACAGAAATGTTTCAGTTAAATACAAAGAAATTTGTAAATCAAAATATTAGCTTCAATTTAAAAAAGTTGCAATAAAAAGCAAAAAAATGTTAAATAGTATAAAACTGCACCCACTATTTGATGAATACTTTCAGGAATTTATTTTGACCTAAATTTTCCAAAACACCTTCCGTTCCATTTTTCATAGCTTTTGCTCTGGTCCATATCATTCTGTTGTCTCGAATGTAAGGACAGCCGACATTTGCCTGTCATATTAAAAACGGTAAAGGATTGGAACCATTGATAAAATTTCCAGATGATTTTCTTTGAAGCTGATGAAGCATTTTGACGCAGTTCCCATTCCTTTTTAATTTGCCACTTTCGGCAACAAAAAAATTGAATCTTCTTTCAGCCTTAGGAAAGCCAAATCGACATTTTTGACCACATTTTTTGCTTTACCATAAACCCTCCAGCAAGTTTTTCTACATGAATGCGTTTGAAAATGATTGACTAAATTGTAAAGAGTGAGGGTTGATGGTAATCCTCAAGTAACATACAGGGTGGTGCAAACGTAGGCTTACAATTATACAACTGTAAGTCTACTTTTACACCACCCTGTATTGTTCTATAAAATGTTGATTTGTTTCTGGAGAATTTTTGTCATAAATAGGTACTTGATCCACCTAAATTTTCTTATGAACATGTGGAGCTTCTCTTCGTTTGATACTCTATTCTTAAAAACTAATAGGTAATGTTGCCAAGAATTGTATTGTCCGCGCCTCCCCGCCCGCCTACAAAAAATGAACTTGAGCAGCATGAAAAGGAGTGTTTTGCTCAAGAACACAATGCATCGCCCGGTCCAAGAATCGAAACCACAGTCTTACGATTATGAGTGCAATACTCTAGGTGAAATTCGTAATTCTAGTCTCTGAGTAGAAGCAACAGACGGAATACGAATGAGCACATGAGAGGCGTCATTTCTCTGTTGCGTTTATGAACTTCACCTGCAGCCTATGCCATCGCTGCAGCCCAAATGCGAGCATACTAGAGATGACTTCTGAAAAGGAACAGTCAACGTCGACCTACGACAAACACCAACAATGTGTGTGTGTGTGTGTGTGTGTGTGTGTGTGTGTGTGTGTGTGTGTGTGCGTGCGTGTGTTTGTGTGTTTGTATATTTGTATATATATATTCATTTCCAAGTAAGTTTTTTCTTAATAATTCCGATGCGCACTCTACATCCTATCTCTATTTTATCTATCTCCCTCTCGTGTTCTTCTTCCTTTCTGATTTCCTCTCCCACCCTTTCCCTATTCGTCTCATCTCGCCATCACCGTCCCCCTCTCTCTCTTTCTCTCACTCTTCCTCCTTGACTCTCTCTTTGCTCACACGTGACCAACGGCTATCTATCTTTCTTTCCTCCACTTCCTTCCTAAAGACAAGATGTGCTTTTGCCTGTTTCTTCTCAAAGTTCGTCGTCCCAACGTTCACCACTTGACCTCGTCATGGCTTAACATCCCTCACCGTTTGTTTTTACTGATTTTTTTTTATAACTGTACTGTTTTTGTTACCACTTTATTCCTCCACAAAAATTCCAAATTTTATTTAATTTGCTTTGCGGGAAGAACTGTTTTAACGAAGTCGAGTCTTGTCCCTACCTTCGAACACGGAGTAGATAAAACAGGGGACAAATGATGAAGGATTGTTCTTTATGTTGCCTGTCTCGTTTCTCTGTGTTTCTTTCGTTGTTCGAAAAAAAGTTCGTTTTCTATGTTTTTGTTTTTTATGTTCTCGTTTCTCATTTTGTTCACGTGTTTTCGACGTCCTGTACCCATATATGTATCTATATATACATATGTATGTAGATATGTACATATATGCATGTATATATGCATATATTTATATATTACTAGCAGCATAGCCGGCATTGTCCGGGTATGTAAGAGCCCCTGGAGCAGACATGATGCTCGCTGTGAATTTTTAAAAATTTCCTGCCAAATTGTGAAAGATATTGTCGAAAATATGTTATCTTGAATTTGAACGCGATTTCCCAAAGTGGCATGATTTTATCGATTTTTTTTGTGATGGTAAGGTATTGCATGGAAAACTAACGTCAGAATTAAGTTTCTTAGGGTAACATTAAGCTTCACCATGAGTTTGGTGAAAATCGATTGCAAGTTGCAGAAACTACAACAGAAAATCTGTTGCAAATAAAAAGCTTAGATTCTCGACCCCATGTCGAATTATCGATTTTTTTCAGAACTGGGGGAACTTTTCAAACTTTTCGCTGCGTTAGTTTTGAATTATGACATTGAGCTATATGTGTGTCAAGATTCATCAGAATCGGTTGAAAGCCGTGGTCAGGGCGAGGGTACAACCTGACAGACACACAGACACACAGACAGACAAACTGCCATTTATATATAGAGTGATTTATATTATTATATTATCGAACGCCACGCATCCATTTCCAAGTACATATACATATGTATGTATATATATTTATATTATATATATATATATATATGTACGTATATATATACTAGGGTTAGGGTTATATATATATAAGGAAAACAAGTTATATATAGGGGAAAACAAGTTCGTGAAAGATGGAGAGAAGCCAGTGAGGACAGCAAAAACGACAAATAGCTTACTAAATGGATCCCAATCATGAAATATGAAAGCGGACATAGGGTAGAGACTGCAATTTCCCCAGGCTGTCCCTACAACCTTGAGACCAGATGTAGTTCGGTGGTCTGAAAAGATCAGGAAAATTATCTTGATTGAGCTTTTAATCCTGTGGGAAGAAGAGTACGGTCAGGCCCACGAATTGAATCGAGTTAAATATGAGAGTATTCTGCAGTATTGCAGAGAGGAGGGATGGTAGTTATGGCTTTTTTCTAGTCGAGGTTGGCTGCAGGGGTTTCCCTCTCCAGTCGGTACAGAGGATACTTACAGCCACTGGAATGAAAAAAAAAGGGGCGAAGGGTGGTTGTGTGCAGAATGGGAGAGGCATCCGGGCTTAGCCCGTATGTAGCTCGGAGTTCCCATACTCCATTCCGTAACTCTTGTATAGCACTATATTCGTACATTCGGCAACCCTAGTGCCTACCGAGGAATATAAAAAACACCTCTAAGTTCATCGTTCTTCCATAATAAAAAATAATCCGCAATATTCCGTCTGAATGAACCATTATTGTTTTTTTTTTATATTCACCACGGATTTGCTCGAAGCTAACTTTCTTCCTACACCTTGATCCTCGGATCATATATATATATATATAAATAAGTATACATGCATATATGTGCACACACATACATGTGAACACACACACACACATATATATATATATATATACATTTATATATATGCATGTATATATGCATATATAAATATGTATATATATATTTATGCATATATATATATATATCTATATGTAGATAAGTATATACATACGTGTATATATGCATATATAAATATGTATATTTATGTATATATATATTTATGCATATATATATATATATATATAAATAAGTATACATGCATATATGTGCACACACATACATGTGAACACACACATACATGTGAACACACACACACACACACACATATATATATATATATATATTATATATATATACATTTATATATATGCATTATATAAGTATATACATCTTCACATATATGTATATATGTATATATATATGTTTATACATAGATCTATATGGATAAATAGATAGATATGCATACATGTATATATATATATCTATATGTAGATAAGTATATACATACGTGTATATATGCATATATAAATATGTATATATATGTGCATATATATGCGTATATATATGTGTGTATATATATATATGTATATACATATATGAATATATATTTTTGTATAAATATGTATATTTATGTATATATATATTTATGCATATATATATATTATATATATATATATATATATATTATATATATATAAATAAGTATACATGCATATATGTGCACACACATACATGTGAACACACACATACATGTGAACACACACACACACACACATATATATATATATATATATATATATATATATATATATATATATATATATAGAGAGAGAGAGAGAAGAGAGAGAGATCTATATTTATAATTTTATATGTATAGATGTAAGCTACACCAATGCTAGAACGGGACGACACTGCATAATGCCAAAGATCCCACCAATGCCATCACGCTTCAGGACCAGTTTCTGCAACAGCCTGGGTTTCAAGGGCCCACAGCGTTTTAATATTCTCCCAAAGAGTCTGAGGAACTTGAACAAAGTAGAATGTCGCGATTTTAAATCAAAGCTGGACATCTTACTGTCAAGAGTCCCAGATGAATCTACCTCACGGCAAGAGGTGCAAATGAGAGTAGCTGTATCAAACTCCATTCTTCACCAAGTGCCACATATTAGACGAGGTTCGTCGCAATAACAGTGTAGCACAAAACGGCGGTGCATCAGCATGGCCGCAGCTCTGAGCTGAAACTAGAAAAAAAAAGATGTAGTTGAATAGATGTAAATGTATCTATGTATCATGTCATCCCATAATTTCTGTCCGATTTTACCTTTTTAATGAAATTTAATAGTATTTTAGAATATCTAATGGAATTAAAAATTATTTTTATGCATTAGTGTACATTTAAACTAATTAAATATTAATGTACACAATAATAGAATTAAGATTTCTTTGATTAAAACCCTTTCTAACATGGAAGTATCCAAAGCGCATTTAAGGCACATAAAGTTTTATGAATAAAAGAAAAAGGAAACTCTGCAGCTGAAGTGACTTGAAACATACACTGAGTTTATAGGAAAGAATGCTTGAATGAAAAACTTGCAGAAGATGGTTTGCAAAATTCAGAAGTGGAATTTTTAGCCTTGATGATGAAGATCGAACAGGACGTCAAGTTGAGTTTGATGATAAGCTCCTAGAGGTAATACTTGAAGAAAATCCTGCAGTATCAGTTGCAGAATTGACAATAAAGCTTAGTTCAAACCATACAACTGTTTATCGTCATCTTCAAGAACTAGGAAAGGTTCCTAAACTTGGAAAATATATGCCTCATGAATTGTCCGAAAGCAACCGCAAATCCAGACTTGACATCTGATCTTCTCTCCATTCTCGCGAACTCAGTTCACCCATTTTGGATAGACTTGTGAATGGGGACGAAAAATGGATCTTCTAATCGAAATGTTAAACGTCGTAAACAGTGGCTTGGTAAAAGGGAAAAAGCTCAACCACAACCGAGAAGGGAACTTCATGGGAAAAAGGTTCTCTCTATCTGGTGGGATTGCAAAGGAGTAATTCCCTTTGAATTGGTAACACCTAATGCAACAATCAATGCTCAAGTCTACTGTCAGCAATGAGAGCGTTTGAACCAAGCTTTGAAGAAAAATGACCCGCTTTAGTGAATCGAAAAGGAGTGATGTTTCATCAGGACAATGCGTGACCCCATATTGCAAAGATCACATCACAGAAGATCGAAGAGTTTGGTTGAGAAAAAATTTCTCATCCACCTTATTCTCCTGACCTTGCTCCTTCAGACTACCATTTGTTTCGTAGTTTACGGAATCATTTGGGGGACATAACTTTTGCAAGCCAGGAGGTCGAAACTGACATTTCAGAGTTCTTCGCTTTGAAACCAAAAGAGTTTTACATTGATGGGATTAAAAAGGTGTAAATAGATGGAAGTCATGAATAAACAGAAAAAGTACATTGATGATTACATTTCAATTAAATATAACATTTGATCATTTGTTTTCTTTATTCAAAATTCGGACAGAACTTAAAGGATGACCTGATATACACTAGAGGTGTATGAAAAGTCTTGAGCCTCAAAGAAACAAAACATAGTACAAGACTTCTAATGATTTATTTTTCAACATAGTCCCCCTCGATGGCTGAACACTTTGTCCAGCGGTACTGAAGCGCCATTATCCCAGCGTAGAGGAACTCTTTTGTTGGAGACTCCAAGAAATTTCCTACAGCATCTATGACGTCATTGTCACTGGCAAAATGGTGACCAGCCAGGGCTTTTTTCATTTTGGGGAATAGATGAAGTCAGAGGGGGCTAAGTCTGACGAATAAGGCGGATGGGGGGGGGGGTATGTTCATATCACAATCACGAATTGTTGCCATGGCAACCACTGAGATTTTGGCTGGAGCATTGTCGTGATGAAAAAGGACTCCTCTGGTGAGCATTCCCGGTCATTTTTCTTTGATTGCTTCTCAGAGGCGTTTCAGTAGCTGAGAATAATACAGCCCTGCCACGGTGTGACCCTTTTCAAGGTAATCGATCAGCAAGACACCTTGAGAATTCCCGAAAACACACACCGTGACCTTGCCAGCTGAAGGAATGACTGGCCTTCTTTAAGGGAGGAGAAGATGTGTATTTCCACTGCTTTGATTGTTCTTTGGCGTCAGGCTGGTAGTGATGAACCTAACTTTCGTCCATAGTAATGAAACGAGCAAGAAAATTCTCTTCATCGACTTCAAACAGTTGCAGATTGCTTGTGGACAAAGTGCGCCTGGTGCGTTTCTGTACAGGAGTCAAAAGGCGAGGGACCCACCTTGCAGAAACCTTTGAGACCCCAAGTTCTTTTGTCACAATGTTGTCTGCTCTTTCAGTTTAGATACCCAGTATCTCAGCTATTCGACGATCTTGCATTATCATACCAAGAGTAAGGTCAATCTTGTCCTCTGTGGTTGCAGTTGGAGGTCTCTCAGGTGTGGAATCATCTTCCACATTCCCCTGCCACGCTGGAATTCATTTACCCAGCGTTTGACTGTTGCATATGAAGGAGAATTGTCTGTTAAGGTTCTCAACATATCTTCATGAATTTCTGATGGAGTCATGCCTTTCAAATCGAGGTACTTTTTGACAGCGCGATACTCAGTTTTGTCCATTTTCCTTGTAACCTCGAGACTTGTTTATTCAAAAATCTGAAACAAAAGATTAAAATAACATAATCAAGAAAATGAACAAGAATACTCCGAAAGACTGTACGTACCAGAAAAAATGTTTCAGATACCTAGCAGCCATGTCCAAGTTAGGCTTAAAACGTTTCATACACCCTTCGCATATAGATGTATATATAGAGATTTGTATGTATATACATGTATATATATATATATATATATATATATATATATATTATATATATATATATATATATATTATATATATATATATATATATATATATACACCGAATTAGGATAGGTTTTTCTAACACAAAAAATCTTTCACAGATCATCTCTTCATATAACAATAAGTTGTTAAATACAAATCCACTTAATGAAAATGCTAACATCTTTTTTGTTAACACTAACCATTCTTCAAATAATAATAACAACAGGGTTATTATTTCTGAAGTCGACTCCAATTGCATTCGTTTTTTTAACAGTAATTCTAAAACTAGAAACACTCTTTATTAATGTAAAATTACTTCTGGGTCTGACGTCTTTTTTTATATAGGTTGTTGTTAATCTCAGTTAATTAAAAGAATATCTAATCATTACTCTACATTTAGGCATATCAATAAACGTAACAATACTGGGCTTAGTAAATTAATCTGGTATCTAAAAGAGCATGATAAATAATTTGATTTGGAATGGAACATTCTCTCTATTTCTTTACTGTATGACAAAGGTAAATCTTTTTGTTCGCTTTGTAATAGTGAAATGTTTTTTTATCCTATGCTCAAAGAATCTCCTTGTAAAGACGTTTATAGAATGCGTTTATCACTGCAAACATTAGCAGAAATATACCTTTAGTTCCTATAAGTGATTTCTACCATTCTATAAAACTCGACCTTTGACAGTCTTCTTACATTTCACTACCACTAAGTATATCTACTCCCATGCCTTTAAGCTTTATTCTAATTCACCTATCGCTCTAAATCTCTTCACTATTAGTTTACTGCTAATTTCTTCCTTTCGCCTCCTTCTTTTTCTATAAACTACCTTTGACGTTATATCTATTAACAGTTCTTTAAAAAAAAAACCCAACTTTATAGCGTTCCCTTCATTATATACAGAGTCATCTCATTCTGTTGAAATGTCTTATTGGTGTGTTTGGTTTCTTTCTTTCCCTCATGAGAAGATTGCATTGTTTCATACCATTTTATTCTTTCTGGAATAATACCAATGTTATCTTCGAAACATATGTCGGAAGTAAAAGAATTTGAATAAACCTGCGTTTAACTCTATTTATTTATCCATATATACATGTGTATATAATACATATATATAACCAATATGTATATAGACGTATATATATATATATATATATATATATATATGTATATATATATATATATGCATATATATACATATATATATATGCATATATATACATGATATATACATATATATATATATATATATATATATATATATATATATATATATATATATATATATATATATATATTATATATATATATGCATATATATAATGTTGTTGTTGGCATCCTTTTGTCTCGGGAGACAATGGAGATGAGCATAAAAAAGTCTGGGTTTTACATTTCATGTCATTTACATCTCCTGCTGCTACCCCAACCATGTTTTTTCTGCCACTTTTTACAACAGCATTGAAGTGTCCTCTCCAGTTTCCTCTCCAGTTTTGCGCAGGCCTGAGTTAGATGTAAGAAAATCCTGGGTAGCCCAATCGTCAGGATTCCTCTCTCGACCTTGCTGACGTAGTTCAAAGTAGTGCAGAGCATTACGTTTGTATCGAATCGAAGAGTGTCGAGTCGAATACTAAACCGCCTACAGGTCTCCACTCCGGATTTCTTTGAAGGTTGTCTCCTTTCCGTAACACTGGGTGGGGGCCCATACCGGGTGCTGTCAGCCGGAGCCAGCTGAGCCCGGGATTCGTGTCTGGCAGGGTCGTCAATTCCTGAAGTAGTAGAGGAAATCGCTACCCACTACCTATATATAATGTATATATACATATATACATATGGATTATATATATATATATAGTGACGACCATGACTTTGAGACTCAGTCTCAACGTATGGCTCACCACTTCACCCTACGTGGATACCCTCACCACTATCCACACCGCCCTTGCCAGAGCACGGTCCGTGGACCGTTATCTGCTCTCTCTCCCCGAACCCGCCCTGTAGTCTCCCGCCTCCCTTTTCCCCTCACTTACCACCCCACGACCCTACGTCTCCAAACGCACCATTCTTCGAGCTTTCCGTCATCTCCAGTCCGACCCGTCCACTTCACATCTCTTCCCTAACCGACCCCTCCCCTCTTTCAACGAGCCCACACCTTCGAGACCCTTTGGTCCATAGCTCCTTCCCTGACCCTACCTCCCAACCCGGCTCGTTCCCCTGCTCCCGCCCCGTTGCCGCACTTGCCCTTACCTCTCCAACACCACCCGCCTCACTAGCACCCACCATCGACCCTATCCCATCATCCACTCCTTCACCTGCAACTCCAGCAATATTATCTATTGCATCTCTTGCTCTCTCTGCAATTCCTTGTACATCGGACAAACGGACGCCGCTTGGCTGACCGGTTCGCGGAACACCTTCGTGACATCCACCTTGCGAACGACACACCGGTCTCACGCCATTTCCGCTCCACGGTCAATCCTTGCAACACCTATCTGTGTTCGGTTTGTCCTTACACAGAGGCCATCCGGATTCCCGTTTGCGCCGTGAACAGGAATATAATCTTCTCTCTTCGCTCTTATACGCCATTTGGTCTCAACTCTCCCCCCCTCCTCATCTAACCCCCTCTCCCCCCTTCCACCTTCCTTTCTCCCCGACCGACCCTACTTCTTCAGTCCTCATCCTTTCATCCTTGCACCCTACTCTTCCCTTCTTCCCTCTTTCTCCCTCCCTCTTCCCCTTCCCTCTGCTCCCTCACTCCCCTTCTCTCTCTCCCCCTCTCCCTCTTTCCTCCTTATCCCCCTCCTCACTTCTTCTCCCCCATCGTCTCCTCTTCCCCCTTCTCTCCCCCCTCTTCTTCCCCTCCCCTTCTCTCCCCCCTCTTCTCCCCCTCCCCCTCTTCTCCTCACTACACCACATGACTTTACACATCACATCACATATGATGTGCCATACTAATACACACACCAACCAATACATACTAATACATACTAATACATACTAGTACATACTAATACTTACACCAACCCTATACATACACACGTCCAGACCCGCATACACACTTATACTCTCTCACACACACACACACACACCTATACATACAATACGTACTAATACATACTAATACATACTAATACATACACCAACCCCATACATACGCACGTCCAGACCAATCTTACGCACTAATACTCTCTCATACACACAACACACACACACACACCCGTATACATACTAATACATACACCAACCCTATACATACACACATCCAGACCCCTCCCACGCACTTTTAGCTGGTCACTCACCCTTTTATCAACCCTATTATCTCCCCTTATTTCGCTCTCGCGTCTCATGTTTGATCTTTGACCTCTGGCCGAAATCAGATCGCCATGTTGATTCGTTAGCTACTGCACGCATTTTTTTCTCTCCTTCTTTCTGTGTTTTTCTCTCTCTGTGTATCTTTCTGTTGAAGAGCGTAGGCTCGAAACGTTAAAGACTTGTTTTATTTATATTTCCTGAGCGCCATACTAATACAATTGTTCGTTTGTCTTTCCACCTGCCTTCGTCTTTTGTTTATTTTCATAAAGCTTCCGTTATATATATATATATATATATATATATATATAATATATATATATATATATATATTATATATATACATATATATCTATATATACAATATATATACATACATATATACATATATATATATATATATATATATATATATGCATGTATAAATGTGTATACATAGAGATATATAATTAAATATACATATATGTATATATATATATATATATATATATATATATATATATATATATATACACGGACAACACAAATACACACACAAACACAAACGCACACACACACACATAAACACACACACACATACATATATATTGTGTCTGAGAAGAGGCATTCTCTTTAAGCGCTTATTATATATATGCATGCGCGATTGCAAGATAGATGCAAAAAGATAGGCTTCCACACAGTTTCTCTGTACTATTAATAAATTCACTCACAAGGCTTAGGGTGGCCTGGAAATATAACAGAAGGCACTTGCCATATGGTGCCATGTTGTGGGACTGAAGCTAAAACCATGCGGATGCAAAGGGAGCTTCTTCACCACACAGCTTTGTCCGGACATGTTATCTACTTCACTGCAATTCATGTTAAGAGAGTGAAAGGAGAGAAACCAGTTAATGTGCAACTATTCAAGCATAGTCGATCACTGAGATAAAGCGAAGGAAAGGGAAATTTTAATATCTTACGTCATAGAGATAGATTAACTTTGCGTGTATAAACATGTACTTGGTATATATATATACTGGCGCCCAGTTCTGGCATTTGTGTAACTCTCGATGTATATATATACATATATGTATATATATATACATATATGTATATATATACATATATGTATATATATATAATGTATATACATACACACTGTATATACACACACACACACACATATATATATATATATATATATATATATATATATATATGTATAATATATATATATTGATGATTGATTGATTGATTGATTCTAGTTTCAGCTCACGAGGTCTGGCCATATACATATATATATATATATATATATATATATATATATATATATATATATATATATATATACATAAAAGATGAGTGTATTTTACCTTGTTAACAATTAACACGGAAAAATAAATAGATAGTTACCAGGGCAGCAAAAATCTCACAAGTAAAGATGTTGTAACTCCTGTTTATAAATAACTGTACAGATAAGCATTAAGAACCAGATTTGATGGGGCTATGCCTTATATTACCAAAATAAAAAGAATTTATCTTTCTGGAGAATATGACAGGATATATATATATATATATATATATATATATATATATAGACCAGAACATTGTAAACTTTATACAAATTATAAAGGTATTTACTTTTCTTTTCAAATGTGTTTTTACCATTTTTTGTAGCAATAGTTTACTTCTCAATTTCTAATGTTCTTGCGTTTCTTGCAGATGTTCGCTCAATTCATCGATAAAATTATTCAAATTCTGTATTTCATCTTTATTATTAAACTAGCAGAGATATCCGGCGTTGTCCGTGTTACATGCAATTGAAGAATTAGACTTTTCTGCTATATTTTCTGTAATGAACTGGAATACCTATGATTCGAATTTCATCAAAATTGAGAGTTACACACCATAAAGAAATTGTAATCATGACACATGTATACCATACTACTGATTTTTATGCGTAGATTCCAAAATTCCAATCTTATAGAACCTGTTAAAAGGATTTTACTCCTGAAAAATGGAGGTCATGGAGCTCTAAAATGTGTGAATTAAGGCCCCTATTGAGGATGGGCGTCTTAATGCCAAGCAGAGAAGTTGAATTGTTGAGAATCTTTTTAACTTGGGTCTTATATCTATTGTTTGAATTTCTTTGAAATAGGAAATATATGTATGTTCTCTGGGTTTGTAAAAGAGAGCAAAGCTAAAGCAGTCAGCTACCGTACACTAGTCGTTACTACTTCCAACGTACAATTGATCACCATACAGGTGATAGGCACAGCCGTAAGATGCATTATGGATCTATAGCAATGTATATAAATAAGTATGTAAATAAACGAACATCAGTTGTAAAGCAGTGTTGAGAGAGAAACAGACACAAAGACACACACGTAGACTTACATATATAAATACATCTGAGCATAACTAGAATTTGGTGGACACAGTTTTGGGATCGAAACCATGATGTTGCGATCATAAGCATACACATCTTAACGACTAGGCCACGCACCTTCTAAGAAGAAGACACTAACCAGTCAAAATCAACATTGCACGCATGAACAAACATCATCGTCTAACGGTGAATGGATACAACGTTTAGGTGCAACTGTGCACATATAACCATATACATATACACAAGTACACACAATCATATAGACACACTCATAAATATACGTATAATCTTAAAGTATACACTTGTAGTGGATGTGTGGATGTATTAATAAAAACACAAGTTGTTTTGTAATAAATTAGAGATTTATTTTCACTACATCAATTTGTAAGCAATGCTACACATTGCTTGTACAGAATACATATTAAATAATGCTTGCACAGAATACATATTAAAGAATGCTTATAAATAATACATATTAAAGAAGAATATGTTTGATGGTGTGTGTGTGTGTGTGTGAGTAAATCATGCAGGACACTTGTTGGTATGTTGGTAAGGTTCTCAACATTTCAATGAAAATTTGTTTACGTTAGATAATAACCATGAGAAGTAATCGCGTTCAATAGAAACTGTCATGTGTAAACAAGAATGCTTATAACAAGAATCATAACGGTTACTAAGAACAACAAAAGTTTATCATTGTGAAAAACTTTCTTCAAAATGAACAAAGTGGTTCATTTTAAAGCCAAATTTAATGGTAGTGATATGCCTTATATTTCCTATTACTAAAATACAAAGGATTTACCTTTCCGAGGAATGTTGCCAGGATATATATATATATATATATATGTTTGTGTGTATATATATATACGTACCAGAAGATGGTAAACTTTATCATAAAATTATAAAGGTATTTACTATTTCTATTCAAATGTGTTTTTAACCACCTTTTGTTTCGTCGTTGTTTTAACTCACTAATCACTCTTACATATACCTATGCACAACACGAATGTGTGTTGTGTGTGTGTGTGTGTGTGTGTGTGTGTGTGTGTGTGTATATTGTGTTTGTACAGCCTAAAATTACACCTTCTCTCATCCCAATTGTGTATCCCTTTTCTCAGTCATACACTGTTTCCTTCTCTCAGCTGTACAGTGTAGCAATAGTTTACTTTTCAAATTCTAATGTTCTTGCGTTTCTTGCAGATGTTTGCTCAATTAATCGATAAAATTATTCAAATTTGTATTTCATCTTTATTATTAAATTACTATTCAATTTTATAATAAATTCTTTTGTACTTACACAGCGTTGTAAATGCATTTTTCAAAATTATTATAATTGTAATAATAATGAATCCGTGTTTCATTTAAGTCTAAGAAAATAATGATAAGAAACCAAGAACAAAAAAAAATAACAATAATTAAGATAATCGCGTAAATCATACGAATTTAGTAGCCGCGACTTTTACAACGTAAAATTGGCAAAATTTCACTGTCTTCCTGTTTTCTTCGAGTTTCCTTCATTTCTCCACCATTACCATGACAAGGTGCAACATTTACTTCACTGTTATATGGATACAGTTTGTGTATCAAATAGCTAACTTAAGGCGATGGCCTCATGGAGCTAATAAGCGGACAGCTTTTTTCTTATTTTTATAAGAATGCCATATTAGTATGGCGATAACTAATAATAATAATAATAATGATAAAAAAAATTGATTTCCAATTTTGGGACAAGGCCAGGATTTTGAGGAGGGGACAAGTACTCAACCACAATACTCAGCTGGTACTTATTTTATCGACTCCTGAAGGATGAAAGGCAAGGCCGACCTCAGAATGTAAAGAAGGATGAAAAGCGGCTAAGCATTTTGACCTCTGTGCTAACGAATCTGTCAGCTCACCACCTTAGCAATAACAACAACAAATACAATAATAATGATAATGATAATTTTATTTAAGTTTTAAAATTTAAAAATAATAATAATAAAAAAAAACCCCAAATATATGGCACTGAACTTCCAACCTGTTGTCTCTTGAGGTCTCTGGGTGAGACTTGGAGCCAACTTGTACAGACATAAAGCAAAAGTCAAACATAGAATAATAATAATAATAATAATAATTGGTTTCAGGCCGCTTTTCAAGTCATACTCTTAGCTCCAAGCACCCAATGAAACAGGCGGCCTGTGGCGGGTCAGCACCTTATTAACTGGGGGCTGCTCAGCTTGAGGTGGGCAGTAGCTAACCAATAGGACACGGAGGTCCCTCCCACCGTCAGAGGTAACCCGTAGCGCCAATATTTTACGCCAATCTGAATGGACTTATCACTCGTGACTGTTACCTCCCGTGTTGTTTCTGCAGCTTTTTACAGCAGCACTAAAGTGTCCTCTCCAGTTTTGCGCAGGCCTGGGCTATAGATAAGAAAGTCCTGGGTAGCCCAATCGTCAGGTTTCCTCTCTCGACCTTGCTGATGTAGTCCAGTGGAGTGCAGTGCATTACGTTTGGAGAAAAAAGAAAAAAAGGAGCAAACATATTCTTAGCTTTGCGTATCGTCATCGTGTGGCAGAATAAAAATAAAAATGGCCAGCGAACAGGTCAGCCGGAATTTAGGGAGAATTAACGAAATTCTAATAGGTTGTTAGCAGTTGTAGTAGCAGCAGCAATATCACTATCAGCAGTAGCAGAGGCAGTGGTAATCGCAGTAGTAATGGCAGCAGCAACAGCAGCAGCTTTTTGCTTCACTTCGTTTCATAGGAACAAGGGAGGGGAATAAAGAGAGGGGGGAAGGGGAGAGAATAGAGAGATATCCGGTATTGGTGGTGGGGGTTGGTTTGGGCGGGTGCACAGCGAACAAGGGTCAGTCGGAATTTAGGGACGGTCAGAATTTAAACAGAGGGGGGGAGAAGCGAGTAATTTATTTAACGAAATTCTAGGAGATGTAGCTAAAAACTAACAGAAGGAAGAGAAAAATGTTCTTAGAATGGACCACAGTTGATGAAAAGTAACTAGAATTGACAACAGTCGATGAAAGGTAACTAGATAGGACGGTAGCTGAGGTAAAGTAACTAGAGTGGACAACTGTTCATAAAAATCCACTAGAGAGGACAACAGTTCAGGAAAAGTCACTTGAGTGAACCACCGTTGATGAAAAGTAACTAGAATTGACAACAGTCGATGAAAGGTAACTAGATAGGACGGTAGCTGAGGTAAAGTAACTAGAGTGGACAACTGTTCATAAAAATCCACTAGAGAGGACAACAGTTCAGGAAAAGTCACTTGAGTGGACCACCGTTGATGAAAAGTAACTAGAATTGACAACAGTCGATGAAAGGTAACTAGATTGGACGGTAGCTGAGGTAAAGTAACTAGAGTGGACAACTGTTCATAAAAATCCACTAGAGAGGACAACAGTTCAGGAAAAGTCACTTGAGTGGACCACCGTTGATGAAAAGTAACTAGAATTGACAACAGTCGATGAAAGGTAACTAGATTGGACGGTAGCTGAGGTAAAGTAACTAGAGTGGACAACTGTTCATAAAAATCCACTAGAGAGGACAACAGTTCATGAAAAGTCACTTGAGTGGACCACCGTTGATGAAAAGTAACTAGAATTGACAACAGTCGATGAAAGGTAACTAGATAGGACGGTAATTGAGGTAAAGTAACCAGAGTGGACAACTTTTCATAAAAATCCACTAGAGAGGACAACAGTTCATGAAAAGTCACTAGAGTGGACCACAGTCGATGAAAAGCTGAGGCTTCTTTTCGTAATAAATGCGTTTCATCTTCTACTGTGTCACGAGAATCCAAGGGTATCTGTAATGTATGAAAAAAATATAAATTATTATAAGAGGAACAGACTAAGTAAAAAGTAAGATTAATGGGCATTGAGGGATTCGAGTCCTACAACATCAACATTGCATGCATGAACAAGTAGCAATAGTAGAGATAACATTTATTCCATAACTACCAACTAATAGTAAGCTAAATACAGAATATGTGCGTGTGCGCGCGCGTGCAAAGGATATATATATATATATATATCAATCGAGAGTTCTATTGTGGCGTTTGGAAGCGCTTGATGGAGGACATTCGGCGAGAGAGACCGGATCTGTGGAGCGTGAAACATTGGATTCTTCACGACCACAATGCTCCCTGTCATCAAGCTCTCCTCACTCGTGAGTTTCTCGCCAAAAATAAAATGGTATCACTTCCGTACCCACCCTATTCGCCAGATTTAGCACTTGCTGACTTCCAACTCTTCCCCAAGATGAAAACGCAGCTCAAAGGTCGCCGTTTTAACACCGTTGTCGAGATCTAGAGCGAATCACAGAAGGTCCTTGACTCGCCTGTAGAAAACGACTCCCAGGCTGGACATCAAAGTGGCAGGAATGCTGGGACCGGTGTATTGCTGAGCAAGGTGACTATTTTCATGGAGACGATGTTAAAACTTAGGTAAATAATTTACCTTTTTATTAAACATGGCGAGTCCTGGAATCTTTTGATACCACTTCGTATATATACACACACACTAAATCGAGCTTCCTTATAATTTCCATCTCCCAATGTGCTGAGCAAGAGAATCGAACCTATCTCTTCATACCTGAAGAGCGAGGTTCATAACCACTCATATCAATCCACTTACGACTATATTCAATAGAGAAGACACCAAGAAATGATTGCAATATCGATGCTTACCAGCAGATTCAGGTCAGTTACATAGGATTCAACAAATCTCAAATAGCAATAACGCTTAGCCTTTGAATCAGCAGTAAGCTTAGAACAGGCAGCCGGCACTACTATGAGTTTAGCAGGAACACACACACGGTCATTTTCTCTTTCCACTTGGATTTCAATCACGGTGGCGTTTTCCCCGAGTTTGGGAAAGATGTTGACTAGGGCCATCTGTAATGATAGATGATTTCAGAGAATTCATATATTTTATATTTATTGACAGTTTTGTATGTCAATATTTTCAATTTATTATTTTCTATAGAATATTAAATCATGAAAAAATAATCCCTTTAAATAGATTTATAATCTACCGACTAAAAGTTTGATCACCCCATACACATAATTTAAAATAACTTGTCTGTTATAAGTTTGGAAGTATTACAGCTCATTTTAACCTAAAACGCTTTGCAAAAACGACTTGTTATTACATTTCATTATTTCTTTCAGCTCCTCAATGTTTTTCGTTTTCTGTCATTCATTTCTTTTCTTGAAAAAAAAAATTCTTTCACGATTCACAATGGTAAAATGTTATCGTGAACACATGGAAATTGCGACTTAGGGTATGTCGCCTTTGGAAGTTTATGATTGTCGAAATTTTCAAACGTTAAGGCTTTGTAATGATTTTATTATTTATTTCTACCGAAAATGAATGTGATTTTATCATCAACATGTAACATTCTATCAGGGTAGAAAATTAAAAACAAAATATGTCAGTAAGAAAGGTTTTAAAATCTGAATTAACTGTAAAATAGTTTAGACATACCTTCTGGTCCATGGGGATTTTCTCTTGAATGTACATCTGAGGCAACGGAAGAACGTTTCTCAAAATGTGAGTAAATTGATAGCATTCGTTTATAGACCTCGGTGTGCACTGTAGGAGAATATGTTACAATAATGTTTTTAGATATATAAAGACTGGATAAAATTATCTAGTATGTACGTAAACAGCGACCCCCAAGCCAAAACGGAAGGTGCTACATTGAAATGTCAATATATATCGGTGTTCATTTGCTTACGTATTCAAAACCTAGCGGTTCGGTAATATGCTAGTGAAGTTAAACAGATAATAATTGTGTCTTTATGTAATTGAGGGGAAGGGTTCATCATTTCTTTTTTAGTTATCATCACAATTTGGATTGGTGTACATCGTACACTTTCTACTTTTCCATTTGTCAAACTGTAAAACGTGGGACGGTTTTTACACGCACCTTTCATAATATAGAATAAAACAGAAATGACTAAATCTTAGAGAATTAAGTGAATACTTACATAAATTTTGAAAGTAATGTTTCCATCTCCCGATAATATTTCGATGGTTTTCAATACCAACTCAGCATCATTTGTTGTTGATTGCTTGGATGTATTTGCGAGTCGTATTGCCGCAAATAGAATGATCGCAAACAAAATATATTTTATATCTAAATGAGAAAATGATGAAGGAAATGTGAAGATATTAGTATTTCATCAATATTTGATACTAGAAATGTTTCGACTTCGACAAACTATTACATTCAGATGCTAAAGTCAAGCTCTGACAAAAAAAAAAGTTTATTTGGTACCAGCAGTGTGTCAACGGAAAGCAAGGAGAGAAAGAATACCGTCTTTTTATAGTAATGGTGGCGATCAGCATTATTTTATATTTTGTTTATATTTGTTCGGTTGATGGGACGATAGTAGAAAACGAAAGACGAGAAATAGAAGAGCAATTTTGAGGCAACTTCGCTTTACAACGACATATTGTGTTCAACCCTATTGCACTTTCTACAAAGGTCCCGGGGCCAATTAAAGCTTTGTAAGTTCATTCAATTGACAGAAGACTGGAAAATGTAATACTTTTTAATTCTAAGTAATAATTTTATTACAGGATAGCAGTTATAAGGTGTATATATGAAAATACGCACACACAGACACACACAGACAGACAGAGACACACACACAGACAGACACACACACACATACATACATACATACATACATACATACATACATACATACATACATACATACATACATACATATATATATATATATATATGAGGAGATTCGTTATAGGTATAAGAATATACGATAAACAAATTTTAAAAAATGGAGAGATGTTGAAACAGAAATAGATTTATTACAAAACTGGATTCTATGCATACGTACGTTTCGAAAAACAATGCGAAAAATTTAAGAAAATATTAAATTCTAATTCACTTGTTCATTTCCAATATGGCTACCTTCCTTCTTGCTGCTTTTTCATTGCGGCGATCATGATGTAATCTTATACACATCCCATAAAATTAATTATCATAATATAAAAACAAAACTTTTCTTACCCATAATTATTGTGTTATGACTTGGAATGAGTAGAAATTGAGGTATTTAATTCAATGTTGTAGCCTAAAATGATCCAGTGAAAATGTTGTGTCGACTCTCTCAGAGGATGAAACAGGTAGATACTGATGTAGAGAGAGAGGATGAGTAAGCAACATATCATATATTTTTTGCCACGTGGTCTCACGTAACTTGCGTAGATCAAAATTCTATTAATGCATAACATTCAATTTTATTTATCCATTCCAATTATGAATGTTTAATAATTGAATGCTGCTAGTTAAAAATCATTCTTTTGTCTTTTTATTAGCGAAGTCTGATATAAAATAATTTTTTTTTGTTTTAATCTTAGAATTAAATGTATACTCATAAATAATTACAGTCCGCTTTAATCGAGTTCGGCTTCTTTTTCTCTTGCTACTGTGAAATAAACACTTGATTTCATAAACAAATGTTAGTACCAAATACCTGCGAAATTAAAGGCAATCTTCTGGAGATGGTACATGATTCTAATGTCCTTAATGTAAAACAAAAAATTCACTACTGCTTCTACTAGTCTATATAACTTATATACTCGTATATAATATGCAAAATTTTTGAATACCAATATAGTAAAAAGTATTTCCTTCATTTTTATGGTTGTTGTTATTGTTTTATTATTATAATGATAATAATAACTATAGCAATTATTATTATTATTATTATTATTATTATCATTATTATTATTATTATTATTATTATTATTATTATTATTTATTATTATTATTATTATTATTATTATTATTATTGTTATTATTATTATTATCATTATTATTATTATTATCATTGTCATTTACTTTTAATCTGCATGTTTGATGCAATCACCTGCCGGGGCACACCCAGTGCCCTAGGGCAAGTGAAGGTTAAGAGTTGTTGAAATATAGCTGAAAGCTTGGGGAGGGGAAGTAGAGATATATCTCCATGTAATGCAAACACAGACATTTACATTGATAGGGTTTTTCTAAGGATGTGGGCAATACTTGTTAGCACAATCTTTTGGATTTCCTTGAGACATGGTTTTCCAGGGATATTGTCTAGGTGTTTCTGACATCCCTTTATTATCATACCTAGGGCACCTACAATGACAGGAACAGTTTTTGTTTTAAGATTCCACATCCTCTGTATTTCGATTTCCAGGTCCTTATATTTACTAAGTTTGTCAAATTCCTTGACAGATACATTTTTATCAGTGGGGACGCTTACTTCTATTAGTCTGCAGGTATTTTCTTCCCTGTCTTTAACAATTATGTCTGGTCGATTAGCCTTGATCGTTCTGTCAGTGTTGACTGGAAAATCCCAGAGGATGGTGACATCTTTACGTTCAACAACTGGCTGAGGATGGTGTTCATACCAGTTAGCAGGAGTGTCGGATTTGTAGTGTTTACATATCTTCCAATGTATATACTGTCCTACCCTATCGTGGCGATTTTTGTATTCGTTTGGTGTCAGCACAGGACATCCCGAAACGAGATGGTCTATCGTTTCGTCAAATGTGTCGCAGAATCTGCATTTAGGGTCGACTTTGCCTTTCATCCTTTCGGGATCGATTATATAAGTACCAGTTACGCACTGGGCTCGAAATAATCGACTTAATCCGTTTGTCTGTCCTTGTTTGTGCTCTCTGTGTTTAGCCCCTTGTGGGTAGTAAAGAAATAGGTATTTCGTCTGTCTTCACGTCTTGAGTCCAAATTCTGCCGAAGTCGACTTTGCCTTTCATCCATTCGGTTTCGATAAATTAAGTACCATTCAAATACTGGTGTCGATAGCACCCCCAAAATTCTAGGCTTGTACCTTTAGTAGAAAAGAGTATAATAATAATGATAATAATAATAACAATAATAATAATAATAATAATAATATTTTTTCTCTCCTCAGATTTGATGACAATGATACAGAACACCAGCTCAATAATAAACAGATGTTCTTAGTTCCTAAATAGAAAACTGGACCAATTACTCCTGTTGGAGAAAGGAAGACAATAATGTCCTCAACCCAAACAACAATAATGCAACGCTTACTGGGGACACCTCCATTCCTACTACAAGGTTTACAATGGGAAAATGCCATAAGCCCAGACCACAATTACGAATTTTGTGGAAGGAAACATAAGTGAATCCGATCAGATTATATATATAACTTTAACTCAAACTGTAGCTGATGTATCAGGTCATGTAATAATTCGAATAATATCCGAATTTTGGGTAAGAATTGAAAGTGATTTAATCTCACATTTTATCAAACTTTAAACATCCTTTTAATAATTAGCATCATTCTCGATGACTTCCTCCTAACTACACATCATATTTTAAATTTCATTTGTGAAAGCACTTTTGGTTTCAGTGTGAAGGAGAAAGTGAAGTGATTTTCGACACCCATGCTCCTTTTGAGTACTAAAAGGAGAAACTGAATTAAAAAGGGGGAACTGATTAAACGAACAGCACTTTTACTAGTTTTGTGGAAGGAAACAAACGAATATGGTCAGATTATATATGACTGATTGGCCAATATCGAAGGAATACACCAAGAGACTAGAATTTGTAGGAAGAAGTAAGTAACTGACCTTAACCCAAACTGTAGCAAATAAATCGGGTTATCTACCAAGTAATATCCGAATTTTGGGTAAGAATTGAAAGTGATTGTTAAGATAAGTCGTTTTCTTCTTCCTACAAATTGTAGCCCCTTGGTGTATTCCCTCGATATTGACCAGTCAAACATATATAATCTGATCAT
>NW_021835361.1:7500-40692 GCF_006345805.1 Octopus sinensis | reverse complement strand
TCACACGTCAGAAAATACCCGTATGCAAAGGTCAGCTTTAAAAAACAATTGTTGATATGAAGATAGTTATAAGGATGATAGTCAATTTGAAAGTTAGCAGGGCTTTTGGACAAAAGTTAAGTTTAATCCATTTAGAAGTTACGGTAGCTGAGTTGTGGTCAACTATTTGGACGGTTTGCTGAATGCTTCTAGTACAAGCAAACTATCTTTAGACCTAAAATGCACGAATCAAGCAACAATTTCATTTTGTTAACCTACTTTTATATGTAACTAGCAGTATCGCCCGGCGTTGCTCGGGTTTGTAAGGGAAATAACTATATAAGCATTTTTTGAGAGTTATAGCCAAAAAATAGCAAAAAAATGCATTAAAAATGGAGAAAAATGATGGTAAATTTTTTTTAAATCGTTGACTCATTGTAGACAATTTTAGAGAGCTACTTCCCTTATATAATAGCGAAAAATGCATTAAAATGGAAAAAAATGATGGTAAATTTTTTTTTAAATCGTAGACTCATCGTAGACGCGCGCTAATACCCAGAAGGGCTCGATATGAATCACGACTATAAGATACCCGGTTTTGGTTAAACTGCACCGCAAAATGTGGGAGTAGTTAGGAATCTAAATCGTAGGAGACAGACAGCACACAACCTCTCTTTTATATATAAAGATTTGTGAAATTCCAAGATGTACCTTGTTAAAAATCGTAGCTTTATAAATGTTTTCTTTCACTTGTTTCAATCATTGGACTGCAGCCATGCTGGGCTACTCCCTTGATTGGTTTAGACCAGTGATTTTCAAACAGAGTCCACGTAAGATTTTTAGGGGTCCACGTAACAAAAGAGTAAATTGGGTATCCACAACAGTAGTTTAAGGGCCCCTAGAAAAAATTCTGTTTTTGATGCCAGGGCCGTTTGACTGTCCCCTGTGCCAGTGGCATGTAAAAAGCGCATCTTCTACAATCTCGGAGTGGTTGGTGTTAGGAAGGGCATCCAGCTGTAGAAATATTGCTTTCCAGTCTTCAGTCAAACTGTCCAACCCATGCCAGCATGGAAAATGGATATTAAACAATAATGATGTATTGCAAGAAACAGTTTGGTTTCTTTTCTGTTTAATATAGTTCAGTCTACACAAAGGAATGTGTGACAAACAAAATAGGAATTTCGAAAGAAGTTTCTATAAAACTAGTTTTTAAACACAGAATGGCTATGGGAGTCCACCAGAATAAAATAGGGATCAATGGGGTCCATAGATAATAAATGGTTGAGAACAAATCGATCCCATTATGTATTGTTTTCAAAGTTTGGTACTTACTATATCGGTCTCTTTCCTGGAACTACTAAGTTACAGAGACATAAACAAACCAACAAACCAACATCCGGTTGTCAAGCAGGACAGAAACAAAAACAATGACGTGCACCCCCCCACTCCAACAACCCCCCACACATGAGTATGTATATATCAGGTATTGAAGCCATCCTCATCAAAATACAGATTAGATGGTCAGTTCATTGCTCACGTATGAGTGATATCAGAATTCCGAGGCAACTTCTCTTTGGCCTGTTTCCAACAGGAAGGTCAGTTGGAAGGCCATTCTTGCGCTTCAAAGATAAACTAAAAGACGATGTAAAATGATGCAAAATTTTCCTTTTTCTTCCTGGAAAAACAAAGCATCAGAATGCAGGACCTAATGCCAGTCCTGCTTCTCAGGACCAACTTCGTGCAAGCATGAAGGCACGCGGGCGAAACACTGCTCCTCTAAATGGAAACCTTAACCGCCATTGTGGTTTTGTGGTATGAAGCAAAGCAGGCCTTGTCATCCACAAGCAGTCACTTCCCCCAAAAACCTGATATTCATCATTGACTATACCTCCCGCCTGTGTGTCCCTTTCACTGAATCCACCTCTGTCCCTGTCTCTAACCATCTGTTACACGCCCTTCGCAAAAGACAAGACGCGTCAAGTGAGTGGAGATGGGAGGAGAAATTATGATAGCGGGATTGGAACAGGTGTCTGGCTGAAGCGGAGATTCAGGGCTTTCCTAGCTGGAGAGAGAGAGAGAGAGAGGAGGGGGAGAGAAGAGAAAGGAGAAAGGTAGAGAGGGAGGGAGAGAAGAGAAAGATAGAGAGAGAAGAAGAGAAGAGAGAGGAGAAATTATAATAGCGGGATTGGAACAGATGTCTCACTGAAGAGGAGATTCATGGTTTCCGTAGCTGGAAGGAGAGAGAGAGAGAGAGGAGGGGGAGAGAAGAGAAAGGAGAAAGGTAGAGAGGGAGGGAGAGAAGAGAAAGATAGAGAGAGAAGAAGAGAAGAGAGAGGAGAAATTATAATAGCGGGATTGGAACAGATGTCTCACTGAAGAGGAGATTCATGGCTTCCGTAGCTGGAAGGAGAGAGAGGAGGGAGAAAGAGAGAGAGAGAGAGAGAGACAAACAAGTAAATAATCCACAAGCTCTCGAGCAAACTGAGTCCTCAACTTGTTCCATTTACCAAAATGTTTGCAAGGCACCAGCAGACCTCAAGAGACACATTCGTGTCCATAGAACATAATCAATGCTTTATTTTTCTGAACTCTTATTTGTCGTTCCCGACAAGAGAATCCACCACACACACACACACATACATGCACACGACGGTCTTCTTTACACTTTCCGTCTATCAAATTCATTCACAAGGCATTAGTCGGCCCAGGGCTATAAAAGAAGTCACCCAATGTGCCATTCAGTGGGTCTGAATCCGAGACAAGCAAAACTCTTAACCACAAAGCCTTGCTCGTTCACAAAATGTGTATGTGTGTGTGTGTGTGTGTGTGTGTACGTGTGAGGCCATGTGTCTAATTACGTATCGTCTCTATCTCACTCTACATTTGTTACTAGATGAGTGTGAGTGTGGCCTCACTAACTCACTCACTCACTCACTCACTCACTCACTCACTCACTCACTCACTCACTCACTCACTCACTCACTCACTCACTCACTCACCCACTCACTCACTCACTCACTCACTCACTCACTCATCACCACTATAACCACCGCCACCACCACACTATCAGTATCACCACCACTATCATCCTAATCAAAATCCGTTTTCCGTGCTGGCATAGATTTCATGGTTCATCAGACCCTGATAAGGCAGAGGCCTGCGCCGAACTCGATTGTCTGCTTCGTGCCTTTCATCCTTTTGGGGTCGATTAAATAAGTACCAGTTACGCACTGGAGTCGATGTAATCGACTTAATACCTATGTCTGTCCTTGTTTGTCCACTCTGTGTTTAGCCCCTTGTGGGTAGTAAAGAAATAGGTATACTCTTTTGCGGATGGATGCCTTTCCTAACGCCAATCACTTTAAAGAGTGTACTGGGTGCATTTTTATGTGCCATCTGCACTAGCGAGGTCGGTCACCATGTAAGCTGCAAGACAAGACCCGTCACGTGGGTGGAGTTGGGAGGAGAAATTGTGATAGCGGGATTGGAGGAGATTCAGGGCTTCCGTAGCTGGAAGGAGAGAGAGAGGTGGGGGAGAGAAGAGAAAGGAGAAAGGTAGAGAGGGAGGGAGAGAAGAGAAAGATAGAGAGAGAGGAAGAGAGGAGAAATTATGATAGCAGGATTGGAACAGATGTCTTACTGAAGAAGAGATTCATGGCTTCCGTAGCTGGAAGGGGGAGGAGAGAAAGTGAGAGAAGTGGGAGAGGGAGGGGGAAAAGAGAGAGGAGAAAAGGAGAGCGGGAGGGAGAGAAGAGAAAGATAGAGGGATGGAGAGAAGAGAAATTATGATAGCGGGATTGGAGCAGGTGTCTCACTGAAGAGGAGATTCAGGGCTTCCGTAGCTGGAAGGGGAGGAGAGAGAGGTAAAGAGAGAGAGGTGGGAGAGGGAGGGAGAGAAGAGTGAGGAGAAAGGTAGAGAGGGAAGAAGAGAAGAGAAAGATAAAGAGGAAGAGAGGAGAAATTATAATAGCGGGATTGGAATAGGTGTCTCGCTGAATAGGAGATTCAGGGCTTCCGTAGCTGGAAGGGGGAAGAGAGAGAGGTAAAGAGAGAGAGGTGGGAGAGGGAGGGAGAGAAGAGTGAGGAGAAAGGTAGAGAGGGAAGAGAAAGATAAAGAGGAAGAGAGGAGAAATTATAATAGCGGGATTGGAATAGGTGTCTCGCTGAATAGGAGATTCAGGGTTTCCGTAGCTGGAAGGGGGAGGAGAGAGAGGTAAAGAGAGAGAGGTGGGAGAGGGAGGGAGAGAAGAGTGAGGAGAAAGGTAGAGAGGGAAGGAGAGAAGAGAAAGATAAAGAGGAAGAGAGGAGAAATTATGATAGGGGGATTGGAGCAGGTGTCTCACTGAATAGGAGATTCAAGGCTTCCGTAGCTGGAAGGAGAGAGAGAGAGAGGTGGGAGAGGGGAGAGAAGAGAGAGGAGAAAGGTAGAGAGGGAGGGAGAGAAGATAAATTATGATAGGGGGATTGGAGCAAGTGTCTCGCTGAAGAGGAGATTCAGGGTTTCCGTAGCTGGAAGGAGAGAGAGAGAGAGAGAGAGAGAGAGAGAGAGAGTGAGTTGGAAGAGAAGAGAGAGAGAGAGAGAGAGAAAGAGAGAATTGGAAGAGAGAGAGAGAGAGAGAGAGAGAGAGAGAGAGAGGATCAGACAGTGTTAGTGAGAGCGCACCCTCAAAATGCAAAGTGAATGTAAAAGTGAGAAAAGGGATCGGGGATCAGATAGACTAGGTGGGTGGGTAATTTTGCGAAGGGCGTGTGACAGATGGTTAGAGACAGGGACAGAGGTGGATGCAGTGAAAGGGACATACAGGCGGGAGGTATAGTCAATGATGAATATCAGGTTTTTTTGGGGGAAGTGACTGGTAAAAATTTCTGGGTCCGGGACAATAATGATGACGAGGCTTTAACAGACAGTAATAGAGCGGCGATGTGAAATGTTAGGATAAAAATGGCCCCATTCACAAAACCCGAGGGAGCAATGCTCCATGTTTATATCAGTTTTATATATATGTACGTTTATGTCTCGTTTTTGCATTTGGCTTCTTAGATTTTTGGTGAGAACTCATGTATTGGGACAAGTTTAGTATTTCGGGAGGGGCATCGTGCCAATGGTAAACACACGCACTGGTTCTAGTTTACTTTTTTTTATTGTTCGTCAATTAGTTAACTATTCAATCACGTTACTAATCGTTTGTTTGATTAATCATTCACTTAATCAATCAATTAGTCAATCAGCTGTAGTTGCTAAAGTCTTTTCGTTGCCATCGCAACCTCTTCAAAGACATTCTCTTTCGGCACTGGGTTATTGAAGAGATCACAAATGCCAACGAATGGACTTTGGCAAACACAACTGATTAATTGATTGGCCAAACAATTAATGAAACAACCGACTAGTTAATTAGTTAAATAGTTAACCAATTGACGAATAATAAAGAAGTGAAATGGAACCAGTGTGTGTGTGTTCATTTTTGGTATAATGACCCTCCCAATTTCTTTATAAGACTTTTTAACAGACGCTGTTATGACATACTGTTAATTACTTAATATTTTCTTATTTTTAAGGTGAATATAATGAGAGGGATCTATCTCGCCTGTTGTATTTTGGCGATTCTAATTATATGCATTTTCTTGGATAACATTCGTTTGGAGAAAGAAACAGGACGAAGAAGCTTCAGCATAAGTTTGGTTGCAGAGACTCTACGACATTGTTGGTTGTCTACAGAACAGAAGCTGTTGATTCCGTTAACAATATACAGCGGTATTGAACAAGCCTTTATTCTCAGTAGCTACACAAGTGTAAGTAATGTTTTCCTTCTTTTATACAAAATGCAGATTATACTCGAGGATTTACGGTAGATCAGGTTTCATCGAGCAGGGCTATGTTATAAAGCACTGCAGCTGTAGCCCCCTGTCTAGGAAGCTGTGACCAGTGTCTAGGACTACATTAGTGTGTGATTTATAAATATGATTTGGCTACCAGTTTTTTCGTAAGCCTGACACCTAGGCAAATGGAAGGAGTTAATGGTTATTAACGTTTCGGATATTTTCCTTCATCGGATAGTAGAAAAAGAAAGGAGGAAAGAGCAGGATATACTGAAAATAAATAAAAATAAAAATAAAAAGGTAGGATAATTTTAAGTGCCGGTCACCTCTGCCCGACCTTTCAGAGATACCTTTTGTTTAGTCCCTGAATCGATCCCTTCTCAGGTTTTATCTACATGGTGGTCAGGATCGAATCAGGTCTTGTGCACCTAACCAGTAACCAAAGTCTAGCGAGAGAGGATGCCGAGTTCCAATCCCACCGATTTGTTCTGGCTGAGAGGTATTACTTACTGCCTCTAGTCCGTTGCTCACCACTGGAAAACTCTCCATATACTTTCCATGCCAGGAATGAGGCATTCAACTTCTGATAATCGGGTCCCTCTCTAGGATTACCGTGCAAATCACAGAATTGTTGTCTGTATAGCTAACCACCTTGAATTGTAGAAAATACTAGCCCTACTTCGCTAACCCAAAGAAGTCTTCATTTAAGTTCTATCTGGAAGGGTTGCTGCGCTTTGAACGAGATTATAGTGGCGCATTTGAGAAACCCATTGAATGTCTGCCAGAAACGTTTGAGCAACTGAGAGAGACTTTACTCTCATCTCTTCCATCTGATACTTCCACACGTTCCCAGCGGGCATTTACTACATCATTCCAATCGTCCACTTACTCTAACTAGGAAGAGATATCTGTCCATCCGGGTACTATTAGGTTATAAATAGCAACCAGCCTCTAGTAATTACCTTTAGTGAGAATTATACACATATTGGCGCAGTGTGGTAAGAAGCTTGCTTCCCAACACTATAGATCCGTGTTCAGTCCCGCTGCTTGGCACCTTGGGTAAGTGCCTTCTTACTATAGCCTCGTGCTGACCAAAGCCTTGTGAGTTGGTTTGATGGATGGAAACTGAAAGAAGCCCGTCGTGCATATATATATATATATATATATATATATACATAATTAAAGTTTACACATGTATGTATGTACCAGTGTGTTTGTGTTTGTCCCCATACACAACGAGTGTTGGTGTGAGTACGTCCTTGTAACTTAGCGGCCCGGCAAAAGAGACCAATAGAAGGCTTGGTTTGAAAAATTATACAAAGTAAGCCCTGGGGACGATTTGCTCGGCTAAAACCCTCCAAGGCAGTACCCTAGCGTAGCTGCAGTCAAACGCATGAATCTAGTAAAAGATAAAACACACACGCGTACACATAACGTAAATCCTCAAGTATAATCCGCATTTTCCCCCCAAAATTTAAAGGTCAAAATCCCCAGTGCGTACTATATGCGAGGTTAAAAATGAAAAATATTTTCTAAGCAATGTCCGAGACCCTATTTGCTGTCCCGCAATGTTTATTCAGACGCATTTTGTGATGTCGGGAGGGGAAATACCTTAAGCTAAGCCTGAAAGCAATGAAGTCATAAAAGAATCATCCATAACTTGCAGTAAGCAACATTTATTGAAATAAAAGTATTCAGAACACAGAATAACATGTAACAAAAACAATTTGCAAACATATTTACATTCCCATATAACAGTTAAAAACATCACCATGATTGTATTACGCATGCACGGAAGTGTTAGTTCGACTAGGTGCTGCTGGCTTAATTACGCACGACTCAAGTTAGAGAAGGGGTGTGTATTATACACAAGGTTTAGGTTTTTCAGAGGTACAGCCCTCTAAAAATCCCCTGCGTATTATACTCAAGGGCGGACTATACTCGAAGATTTACGGTACTCAGCGACACAAACAATAAATATTTTGATATTCCTAATTCTTTCTTTGTTTTTGTTTTTCTAGGCTTACATCACGTGTTCGCTCGGAGTGTGGAATATTGGTTATATTATGATCAGCTTTGGCGTCGTTGATGCAATATGTTCTTTCTCGTTCGGTAGAATGGTACAATGGGTTGGCCATATTCCATTCTTTGTACTTGGTAAGTCAGTTTTAGCTCACCATGAGGCCAAACTATCAACAGAAGACAAGAAGACTTAACATTTTGACTGCGTAATTAAATTTTATAGTCATTTCCAGGCCGTGTAGTAAGAAGGTTGCTTACCAACCACATGGTTCCGGGTTCAGGCACACTGCGTGGGACCTCGGGCAAGTGCCTTCTACTGTAGCCTCGGGCCGACCAAAGCCTTGTGAGTGGATTTGGTAGACAGAAACTGAAAGAAGCCTGTTGTATATATATGTGTGTGTGTGTGTGTGTGTGGTGTGTGTGTGTGTGTGTGTGTCTGTAAATGTAATATGTGACAATTATTCGGTAGCTATGATAAAACTCCGAGTTTAGGATGCCGAGGTGGAAATCAACGCCGCCATCTCTTCAGTTATCTGGACATCGGAAAAAAATTGTTATCTTACCATATTTATCAATATATATGTGTGTGTCTCTGTGTTTGTCTCCCACCATCACTTGACAACCGATATTGGTGTGTTCACATCCCTGTAATTTAGCAGTTCGGCAAAACAGACCGATAGAATAAGTACTAGGCTTACGAAGAATAAGTCCCGAGGTCGATTTGTTCGACTAAAGGCAGTGCTCCAGCATGGCTGCTGTCAGATGACTGAAACAAGTAAAAGAATAAAAAGAAAGAATTATCGAAATAATCTTTTCTCTTCTAGGCACAATGCCTGAAATTTTTTTTTTTGTGTGTGGGAGTCCACTTGATTACATCAATCCTTAGTACGCAACTGTTACTTAATTGACCCCGAAAGGATGAAAGGCAAAGTCGACCTCGTCAGGAATTTGAACTCAGAACGTTAAGACAGACGAAATACCTATTTCTTTACTACCCACAAGGGGCTAAACACAGAGAGGACAAACAAGGACAGATACACGGATTAAGTCGATTATATAACTGGTACTTATTTAATCGACCCCGGAAGGATGAAAGGCAAAGTTGACCTCGGCGGAATTTGAACTCAGAACGTAGTGGCAGACGAAATACCTATTTCTTTACTACCCACAAGGGGCTAAACACAGAGGAGACAAACAAGGACAGACAAACGGATTAAGTCGATTATATCGATCCCAGTGCGTAACTGGTAGTTACTTAATCGACCCCGAAAGGATGAAAGGCAAAGTCGACCTCGGCGGAATTTGAACTCAGAACGTAGCGGCAGACGAAATACCGCGAAGTATTTCACCCGGTGTGCTAACGATTCTGCTAGCTTGCCGCCTTTTAAATATATTCTTTTCTAATCTAGGCACAAGGCCCGAAATTTGGGGTGGGTGGTGGATCCCGTCGATTTAGTCAACCACCAGTACGCAACTGGTTCTTAATTTATCGAACTCAAAAGGATGAAAGGCAAAGTCGACCTCGGCGGAATTTGAACTCAGAACGTAGCGGCAGGCGAAATACCGCAAAGCATTTCGCCCGGCGTGCTAACGTTTCTGCCAGCTCGCTGCCTTAATTCCTGAAATAATGGCAATTATCCACCAAAAATTAGAACTGATGATTCTGCTCCTACATTCTCCTCCTACAACAAAAACTGCCAGATACACATACAAACATGTAGATCCATGCTCCATTTACCAGAAAATTTTTTAACAGACAACTACTCTCCCCCACCACTCCTTACACATGACAGGTTATCTGAAAATATTTATTCAGGCCTGAGCTCTTAACCATTACGCCATATGCCCGAGTTTGATTCCATGCAGTGACCTGAATAATGATAATAATAATAATAATAATAATAATAATAATAATAACAGCAACATCGAAAAATACCTTAGGAATGAGAATCCAGGTTCGAAATTCCCCCAAGACACCTGATGAAGGTTGGAGGGTATATCAGCCGAAACGGTGTGTTAACAACAAACAAGATGAGGACAAATATCCGTTAAATGTAAATAATGTAAAGGAAGGTGATGTTTAAAACATAGATTATGACCCGGCTTGCCCAATAAGCGGAAGCAGATGATTGATTTAAAACCTCAAGTCTACAATCAATGAGTTCTGACCGAGTACGCGACGGGTAGGTTTTGTCCTTTTCCGTGCATTAGGGATCCGTTTGCCCGATGGCATTTGCATAATTGTAGAGCTTATGTCGAATCGGTCAAGTCGGCCAGTAGTAGCTACACGTATAGGTGAAGAAATACAGCTAAGGTACATAGTTCGAAAGTTTTACTACCACCACCACCACCACCACCATTACCCACGACGATAGTATCATAACCAACAATAACAAAACAAACGGGATCTTTTCGGTTTGAACGGCAGTTTTTAACATAATTTCGAGGTAACTAAAAAATTTCAAACTTCGTTATACTAGTAGAATGTGTTTATAAAACATCTTTTTCTCTTGGCTTTATTGAGAAAATTCTATAGTTTGTAAGATATTTGTTGTTTTTTCTTCAATTCCTGCAATTTCAACCAATCAATTACGTTTATTCAGGTAAAAAGCATTCTGTGCAGTATGAATATGTCCCTCGTTTAAGAAACAGATTGGGTTTATTTACATTTCTGAAGAAAAAAAGATACTCTTCCCTCCACCCCTAACCCTAACTAACCCTAACTAACCCTAACCCTAAAATAGATAGAAATGCAATAGATCGATACTAGGGTCATAATTATGGGTGACAATTTCATATGACACCGCTAGAAAAAACTGCCGTTCAAACCGAAAAGATCCAACAAATGTATTACGTGTTTAATTTTCTGTTTCAGCCACAATTGTTCACGGCGGGCTCCAGATCTTTTTACTCGTATGGACACCTGATCCAAATAAGGTTGTCATATTTTACGTAATTTCCGGTTTATGGGGGATGGGAGACGCCGTTATCCAGACCCAGATTAATGGTGAGTATATATTATTTTCATCATAATACATTTAGTGAAGATCTGTTTCTTTATTGACCACACAGGGCTGAACACAGAGGGGACAAAATACAAAGTAGATTATCCTATTCTTGGTTGTCCATTTATCTAATATTCTTCCTTGAGGTAAGACGAAATTTTTCGTCTTTGCCAATGTATATATACAGTGAAGATTTACTATAGCGTCGTAAATTTATCGACTGCTATTTGCAGTAAACATTAGTGCCTTGATGTAGCATACTTATATGCATATATATCACGTGATTACGTGACCGACCAGACCATCAGATGTTGCTACACGTCGCTGGTCACAATGCGATCACGTTGTCTTAGCCTTCGAACGACGCCACACCGCTGGCTAAGCGAGCAGGCCAACAGAAGAAAGAGAGAAAGAGTGGTGAAAGAATACAGCAGGGATCACCCCCCCCCTGCCGGAGCCTAGTGGAGCTTTTAGGTGTTTTCGTTCAATAAACACACACAACGCCCGGTCTGGGAATCGAAACCGCGATCCTACGACTGTGAGTCCGCTGCCCTAACCACTGGGCCATTGCGCCTCGATACACACACACACACACACACACACACACACACACACACACACACACACACACACACACACACACACACACACACACACATATATATAAGTTAAGTTAATTTTTTGGCTCAAAAAGCAAAAAGCAAGGCCATGTAGGGGGATATGGAGTTGTGTACAGGGAGGGTGTTCATGCAAAGAGTTCAGGCCATTTCTGGTCAAGAGAGACTTTGAACCGAGCGGGCGTCGGCATCTTCCCTATCTCGTCCGGCAGCTTATTCCACAGATCCGCAATCCGGACGGAGAAAGCCCCTCTCCTTCGATTGAGATGAAATCATCGCAGATAGAGCTTTTCGGAGTGACGCCACAGCCGACGCTCTGGAGCAGGAGTGAAGAACAGCTCTTTCGAGAGGTTACACTTTCCGCTTATGATGTTGTGAGTAAGAATGAGATCACCACGGCGTCGTCGTTTTTCTAGAGAATATATATATATATATTATATATATATATATATATATATAATATATATATATATGAACGGCAGTTTGTCTGTGCGTGTTTCTGTGTGTCTGTTTGCTTGTACCCTCACCCTGACCATGGCTTTCAACCGATTCTGATGAAACTTGACACACATAGCCCAATGTCATAATTCAAAACTAACGCAGCGAAAATTTTGAAAAGTTCCCCCAGTTCTGAAAAAAATCGATAAATTCGACATGGGGTCGAGAATCAGAAACACAAACCGCAAACTGTCTAGGGGACGCAACTCCACCTTTTTTAACTAAAAAAAAAATTTACCATCATTTTTTTCCATTTTTTTGCTATTTTTGGGCTATAACTCTCTAAAAATGCTTTATAGTTATTTCCCTTACAAACCTGAGCAACACCGGGCGATACTGCTAGTATATATATAAATTAACACCAATTCATTGTAGAGAAGATACTTGACACCTGCAGAAGATTATAACCATGGAGAATATACGCGTCAGTGCTTAATCAGCTTCACGAAATACATCACGTTTCAAGTAGTTAATACAGAAAGTGTTAAGTGTAAGCATAACAATTTCGCTCAGATGCTCCAGTTCTTTCTCGTACAGGACTGCCCCCCCACCCCCGGATCTGCCGTCGATGTGGATTAGAGACGATCTTTGTTTTGGCCACACCTCTGCTCTTTTGCTCCGCACTCAGTCAGCCACGATTATACACTTCCAACAACTTCCACCCATCTAACTTCTCTAATACGCCATCATCCACTAATCCTCCATAGACGCTGTTCTTATTTTCCCGTAAAAATGACTCTCGTCCGCTAGACCTGGTCGTAACTTATACCACATAACTAAAAACTTTCGGTTGTTCTCACTTTCGTTTTGACTTTTTGTTCCTTCTCGAGCCATGCCTGGCTCATAAGGGCCGGTTTCCCGGTTTCCTTGGCGTATAGGTTCCCCATCTGGACGGGACGCCGGTCCGTCGCAGGTGAACTGCAAGATGCAGGAGGAAAGAGTGAGAGAAAATTGTGGCGAAAGAGTCAGCAGAAGTTTCGCTATTACCTTCTGCCGGAGCCGCGTGGAGCTTAGGTGTTTCGCTCATAAACACACACATCTGAGATTCGAACCTGCGATCCCTCAACTGCTCTAACCACTGGGCCATGTGCCTCCTCTTCACTTTCGTTTGTAGCATTACCAATTACATTAGTAATTACGTCAGCATTTAGCACCGTCCCAAATCCAGTTTTCAAATCACGGACTGCTCTCATGGAGCCCTAGTAATATTGGTTTCAAATTTTGGTACGTGGCCTGCGATTTTGAGGGCGTGAGTTAGTCGATTACATCAGCTACAGTTCTCAACTAGTACATATTTTATCGATCCCGAAAGGACGAAATGTAAAGTGCTTCACAACGCAGAATCAATCATCCGAATGATCGGACTTGTTGTTCTCATGTGTGTCAAACTTAAAACAATACAATTCTGAGTCAAGCTGCTATATCACATGCACGCACACTCATATACATACACATTATCTTTATTAATATGTTTCTATGTAAAGTTTAAGTACGTGCTCAGGCTATGGAGCAGGGATTTTTTTTCTATAAATAATTGACCTGTAGGAAACCGTATTTCGTTACGCAACCGTAAAATAGTGGAAAGTATATTAAACATTTTTATAAGTGAATACTGTATTCTACTGTGTTAGCAGTGCTATTACATTATTTATTAAGGTTATAGCTAGAGATTTCCTGTCGAAATTATAGCCAGCACTGATTTCATTACGACGTTTCAGATCCGAGACCCTTGATGTAAACAACATGCACGCACACTCATATACATACACATTATTTTTGCTATGTTTCTATGTAAAGTTTCAGTATGTGCTCAGGCTATGCGGTTTTTTAAACATCTATGGAGCGGGGAATTTTTCTATAAATAATTAATGACCTGTAGGAAACCGTATTTCGTTACGCAACCGTAAAATATTGGAAAGTAAATTAAACGTTTGTGTTCTACTGTGTTAGCAGTGCTATTACATCATTTATTATGGTTATCTCTAGAGATTTCCTATCGAAATTATAGCCAGCACTGATTTCGTTACGACGTTTCGGATCCGAGACCCTTGATGTAAACAACAATAAGATCATTAGCACCCATCGAACCTATTAATCAACCACGAATTCATTACTAAATATAGCGGTGTAACGTTATGGATATACCAATTTCACACATCAAACACATTCCTGGAAGCTGGTGCGTAAGAATTGATGACCTTTAGGGGCACTGAATTTCGTTATCCAACCATAATATACTACAAAGTATATTGGGTTACCCCATCCCCTTCTATCATGATTGACCATGGTATTGCACCTAGAAAGTTACCTTCCGAGGCACAAGTCTGGGCAAGGTTGTTTATGGAAGACCAGCAGTCGCCCATGCATACCGGCCTTCCTTCTCCACGCCACTGATGTTATCCAAAGGGAAAAGCAAAGGCCGATACAGCTTGGCACCTGTGATGTCGTAACTCATTACTACAGGATGAGTGAACTACAGCAACGTGAAATAAAGTATCTTGCTCAAGAACACTCAACGCGGCTCGGTCCGGGAATCGAACTCACAACCTCACGATCGTAAGCTCGACGCTCTAACCACTGACCCATGCGCCTTCACACAAAGTATGTTAAACATTTTTATAAGTCAATAAGTTATATCCAATAACGTTACACCGCCGTATTTAGTGGTTGTGTTAGCAGTGTGTTCGAGGATATTTAACGGGTTGGATGGATGCTGATGAAGGACCAAAAACTCTTCAAATATGGCATGTACGCGAATTGACCATTTTTTATCTTCGATCTCATTGTTCTTTACATCAGGCGTCTCGGATACGAAACGTCGTTAACAAAATCAGTGTCATAGAAAATCGAAAGGGATAAACTTAAGTCCAGATATATATTTCTTTATTGCCTACAAGAGACTAAACATAGAGGGGACAAATAAGAGCAGACAAAGGGATTAAGTCGATTACATCGACCCCAGTGCGAAACTGATACTTTATTTATCGACCCCGAAAGAATGAAAGGCGAAGTCGACCTCGGCGGAATTTGAACTCAGAACGTAACGACAGACGAAATACCTATTTCTTTATTACCCACAAGGGGCTAAACATAGAGGGGACAAATAAGAACAGACAAAGGGATTAAGTCGATTACATCGACCCCAGTGCGAAACTGATACTTTATTTATCGACCCTGAAAGGATGAAAGGCAAAGTCGACCTCGGCGGAATTTGAACTCAGAACGTAACGACAGACGAAATACCGCTAAGCATTTCGCCCGGCACCCTAACGTTTCTGCCAGCTCGCCTTAAGTCCAGATATAATCAGGTTTATGACACCAGCTCTGTATTTCAAATACATTATAGGACATTGTTTCATTCATGACAAAAGGCCAAACTACAATATTTTAAAATGTTTTACATATATATTTTTTATATTTATGCATATTTATATCTGCACATCTATATCCATGTTTCTCCCCTCTCTCTATTTCTCTATCTGTTTATCTGTCAGTCAATATACCAGCCTATTTTATCTATCTATCTATCTATCTATCTATCTATCTATCTATCTATCTATCTCTGCCTATCTGTGTTTGTCTGTCTGTCTGTTTACGTATTTACCTAGCTACCTACCTACCTATCTATCTATCTATACACATACATAACCCCCCTCACCTTCTCTCTCTCCCACACACATACACCTACCTGCATGTGTTTGTGTGTCTGTGTACGGACGTACTAATCTAAGACTTAATCTATAACTCTTCTCTTCTGCAGCGCTTTACGGTTTCCTCTTCAGTGACAACACAGAAGCTGCCTTCGCAAACTACCGTCTCTGGGAATCCGTTGGCTTCGTCATGACATTTCTCTACTCGACACATGTAAATATCGCTATCAGACTCTACATCTGCCTCGGTTTTCTCTTTTTTGGCATGACAGGCTACGCAGTTGTCGAGGTCATCATACGAGGGCGCTCCAAGAAATCATTCAAAGTGAACAAATAGCAAATTTTTACAACAACAAAACCGCGGAAATAATCATGAGGGGAAAAAAAGTGAACAATGACGTAGACATTAAAAAAATTGACGTAAATTTTATTCAAAACAAACATATAAACATCAGAAAAAGCGACGCCATCTTTAAATTAACAAACAACGTTATTCAGAAAAGTAACGTGAGGTTTAGAAAGAAAAAACATTGGGACCTAAAATATTTCACGTTAGATTTAAAGGAGCAAATATGATGCGAAGGTTTAGGAAAATACGATTCACATAAAATAATTCTATGCCAAAAGTGATCAAATATTTAGACGTAAAAAATTGACGTTAGGTTTAAAATCACACACACGCACACACACACACACACACACACACACACACACACACACACACACACACACACACACACACACACACACACACACACACATCTGTATATGGATATATATCTATATCTTTCTATCTATCTATCATTGTATCTATCTATCTATCTATCTATCTATCTCAATCAATCAATCAATCAGGCGGAATAAAAAGTGAGCAACATTTTGAAAGATGAAATTCATCACAATATACTTCAATAATGCGGAAATTTTATTCATCGAAGTGAGTACCATTACAATCAACACATTTTTGTCAACGAGTTACAGGTTTGTTTTTTCCGGAAACATAAAAATCTGGAGTTCTGATGAACTCTTTGAACGCACTTTCAGCATCGATTTGATTTTTGAACTCCTTCTCTCGCAGAAAACCATCAAGGTGCTTGAAAAAGTGGTAGTCAGTAGGGGAAAGCTCTGGGGAATAAGCTGGGTGGGGAAGAACTTCATAGCCAAGTTTCCTCTTTTGGGGCGTCATTAGTGAAACTTGTAGTCGAGTATTGTCATGAAGAATAATTGGCCCTCTTCTGTTGACCAGTCTGGGACAGAGGATTAGCAGTTTTTCGTCCATTTCGGCAATTTCATGGCAATATGTTTCTGCAGTAATGGTTTTTCCATATTTTAAGGCATTATAGTTGATGAGCCCAGAAGTACACCACCAAACAGTCATCATAACCTTTTCAAGAGCTCGGGTTTAAGGTATGTTTTCGGTGCATAATTTTGGCCCAACCACTGCGAAGGATGTTTTTTTAATTATCATACGGAATCCACTTTTCACCGCAAGTTACAATACGGTCGAGAAGTGGATCGGTCTGGTTACGGAGAAGAAGCGACGAGCAAATTTCATATCTGTGCATTTTCTAATTTTCATTCAAATCGTGTGGTACCCATTTGTTGAGCTTTATCAGTTCTCAAGTAGTTTTACGTGGATCTTTCTCAATGTCGGTCTTTAATTGACCGTCATCAATGACAGATGGGCATCCACTACACTCACGATCTTCAAGGCTCAGGTCACATCTCTTTAAATCATTTTTGAGTTGACCTCTCACTGATCATTTCCTCACCAAACGTTTCGTTGATATCTCGAGCAGTTTCAGCTGTTTTACGTCCTCTTTTGAAGTTGAATATCAAAATTTGCTCGAATATCGCACTTTGAGAGTTCTACTTCAGATTATTGTTACAACGGTGAAAAAAATTTTCAATGTTAATTCATTGATGCATTTGGGCAAGCCTATATCGGTATTATGAGACAATTGCAAAAAATAAAAATAAAATAAATATATGTTTGAAAAGAATTCAAAACTCTGCAAAAATCCGGTACAAATTCTTCATGGTTCAAAATGTTGCTTTTTACTCAATCTGATTATTTTATATATATATATATATGTATGCATATATATGAATGTATATATATATGTATGTATATATATGTATGTATATATATGTATGTATATATATGTATGTATATATATGCATGTATGTATATATATGCATGTATGTGTATATATGTATGTGTATATATGTATGTGTATATATGTATGTGTATATATATGTATGTGTATATATATGTATGTGTGTATATATATGTATGTGTATATATATGTATGTGTATATATATATGTATATATATGTATGTATATATATGTATGTATATATATATATGTATAAAATATTATTCGAGACAAAACCACTATTTTGCAAAACAAACAAGGAAAGACTTAATTAATACATAAAATTTTAATAAATAGTCAAAAAAACCGCCCTACAATCGTTTCTTGTCTTGATCGACAATCTTCAGGTGGACTTCCAATAATTCAGTGTCAAATTATAATTTGACACTGAATTATTGGAAGTCCACCTGAAGATTGTCGATCAAGACAAGAAACGATTGTAGTGGCGGTTTTTTTGACTATTTATTAAAATTTTATGTATTAATTAAGTCTTTCCTTGTTTGTTTTGCAAAATAGTGGTTTTGTCTCGAATAATATTTTATAATATTTTACTATAAAATCGATTTAATCCTAAATCTGATTTTTTCCCTGTAAATTTGGATTTATTCCCTAATATTTATTATATATATATGTATATATATGTATGTATATATATGTATGTATATATATATATATGTATATATATGTATGTATATATATGTATGTATATATATGTATGTATGTATATATATATATGTATATATGTATGTATGTATGTATATGAGAGAGGACAAAATAAGTTGAGCTTTAAATTAAGCAAACGTTTATGTAGATATACAAATAAGTGACGTGAAGTTTAGAAGAATAGACATTGAGGTATCATGAAGAGTAATGCAAGACCTAAAAGATGAAATAAGCTTCGCGGCACTCCTTCACTATACAGATGTAATAAAATGACAAGGTTTAGATTATCAAACAGATAGGAGCACAAGAAAAAAGTGGGGGCGAGTTTTAATTATGAAGACGTTTACACGGTCACAGGTAAAGGGGATTTGTTTAGAAAAATATAGACAAAGCAAAAAAGGGGTAAATGAATAGATATATTTTACTAGAGAGAAAAAAAAAAGAGGAAGTGAAATGACATTCAAATGAACCCGCATTGACACGAGAAAAAGTGACGTGTTTTATAAGAACAGAAAATGTTAAATAAACTCTCTTTTTTCTTTGCTTCTTACTCTGAAAACAACCATAGAAGGCAGCAATAGCAATCGCCAGTCAAATTTCTCACGTGAATGTTAAATACATTTTAGAACAAATATGTAATCATTAGAATATATGACAGAAATGTTTCGAACGAACACACACTCTCATATGCTCTTCTATATATATATATATATTATATATATATATATATATATATATATATATATATATATATATGAATTCAGAAAAAAATTAGATTCAGATGAATATGGTACTTAAGTTAAAGGCACCAGAATTTGGTATGGTATTATCCATATAAATAAAATGTGGCGATTATAATCATAAGCAACAAGGATATCCAACGATTGTACTACACTACCTTTGGATATACTTGTTGCTTATTTTGATTATATATATATATATATGTATGTATATTATAATAAGAATTATTGCGAAGTAGCATTAATATATATATATATAATATATATATATATATATATATATATATATATATATATATAGTAGACCTACACATGTTTCTACTACATTGGTTACTAACCGCCACAATTACACCTTATTATAATACCCGGTGCTATATATATATATATATATATATGTATAAACGGCAGAAAAGTGATGTGTTGCTTCATAGTACAAAACACCTAGATATAAGACAATCGCCCGCTATATCAGACACGACATCAGTCATCCACCGGCCATATATATATATATATTTTTTCTTAATTTAATTTGTATTTTTTAAAAACGTATATCTTGATTCAAAGTTTCATGTTATTCTTTGTTTTTTCTTTATTTTCTGCATTTGACTTTTATGATAGTCAATCGTTAATTATTGTTAAAAATTTAGAATAGCCGCTTGGAGCTATCTTCTACCTGTGTGACTGTATGTATGTGTGAGAACGCGCTTCTCTGTGCCTGCCTGTCCGTGTATGTATACATGTGTGTGCGACGTATGTGTGACTACGTGAGTTTGAGTTTAGCTGCATATGTATTATAAATATATAATCTTTTTCTATCTTTCTCTCTCTCTCCGCGCACGAACACACACACATTTTATGAGAAACGCATTTTTGCTGCTATTCATGCGTATGTATATATGTATATATATATATATATATATATATATGCACACGTTGAAATAATAACGTACATCTTCAGCGAAACGATACGTTATAAGAGGGGCTGTCGAGGCAGTGTAGTACGAAGTTTGATTCCAACGCACATGCTTCTGAGTTCAAACCCACTTGCACGCGGCACCTTGGGCAAGTGTCCTCTACCGTAACCCCGGGCTGACAAATATGCCGTGTGAGTGGATTTCGTGCACAGAAACCTAAAGAAGTCCGTCGTATATATATATATATATATATATATATATATATACAAAAGAAGTTTTAGAGACAGAACCACCCTCAACTCAATCAACACTGAAATATATTATACCCGACCGAGCCATAAAATATCAAAGATGATACTTACTATATCTATTCAGAATCCCATGCTTTCCATTTTAAAGACAACACGTGTTTCCTGACAGTATTTCGGTATTTTTGAGATATAAGGTCTCTAGTTTCAATACTCGATTAGATCGACGTACTTCCAATCTTCAGGTCTGGATTCTACACATTTATTACTCTATCTACATTCTATATAACTCTATGATGATTGAAATTATTTGACTAAAAATTGTTAACATAATTAAACTTTACAAATTAAATTCATTCATTATTTTTATTCGTTAATTTTTTGAAATTTTTAAACTTAAATTTAGAAACTTAATTTAAATGTAATGTCTAATTTTTAAGAATAATAGAATAAGTAAAAGATATTAAATAATATAGAATTTATATAAACATATAAATAAAGAAAACTTTTATGTATCCCAAAATATTTGAATTGACTGAGTTGAGGTTGGTTCTGTCTCTGAAACTACTTTTGTATATATGAGTAAAATATTGAGAGAAGTTCACTTTAGTACCTTTAATTTGAACGTCTTATTCTCGTGGACTCGGAATTAATCTTCCCTAATAATGATAATAATAATAATAATATATATATATATATATATATATATAATGTGTGTGTGTGTGGCCACTACCGATGGGGCAGGGGACAAACAACACACCCAGTGTTGGTTTCTTTACGTCCCAGTAACTTAGCGGTTCGGCAACAGAGATCAATAGAATAAGTTCTAGGCTTCAAAATAAATAAGTAAATAAATGCAAAAAAGAAAACAAGTGGTGGAGTCGATTCGTTTGACTATAATGCTTCAAGGCAGTGCCGTAGCATGGTCGCAATCCAATAACTGAATCAAGTGAAAGATAAACGAAGAGCTAACACATTGAAATAGATGTATATGAAAGTATTAAATTACCAATAATATTCTCTGCGTTCCTCATTATATAACGTGGCTCGGACTGTGTACTTTGACCCATCGTTCGATGTCATGAATGGGTTTTATATCGAGTAGGAAGTAGGATTTTAATGATAACCGATAATTGAGTTCTAAGCTCAATGGAAACGTGTCATGCACATTCGTAATTGTATAGATGCATAAGCATGCACATAATGTATGTATGTATGTACGTCATTTCTCTTTTATCTCTTTTACATGTTTCAGTCATTTGACTTTTTTGCCATGCTGGAGCACCGCCTTTAGTCGAACAAATCGACTCCAGGACTTATTCTTTTTGTAAGCCTAGTACTTATCATATCGGTCCCTTTGCCGAACCGCTAAGTTACGGGGACGTAAACACACCAGCATCGGTTGTCAAGCGATGTTGGGGGGGGGCAAACACAAACACAAACACACAAACACGCACATATATATATATATATATATATACATATATACGACGGGCTTCTTTCAGTTTCCGTCTACCAAATCCACTCACAAGGCTTTGGTCGGCCCGAGGCTATAGTAGAAGACGCTAGCCCAAGGTGCCACGCAGTGGGATTGAACCCGGAACCATGTGGTTGGTAAGCAAGCTACTTACCACACAGCCACTCCTGCGCCTATGTTCAGTTTTATTTCAAGATTTCTTGCCAATAGGGAAAGAACCGGTTTCTAACCTAGATCCAAGTCCTCTTCATTGGAATTCCAACACCAACAGGTACTTTTGTATGTATGTATGTATATATGTATGTATGTCATTGTTCAGTTTTATTTCAATATTTCTTGCCAATAGAGAAAGAACCGGTTTCTAACCTAGATCCAAGACTCCTTCATTGGATTTTCAACATCAACAGCAGGGTATGTATGTATGCATGTATGTATGTGAAGATTTGTATGTTTTGCTTTATGTATGATTCTCGTGCATATAGATGCATATCTAGACATGCTCATATATATTTAAATGACAAACTTCTGTATGTATGTATGTATGTATGTATGTATATATGTGTAATTTGATATAAACAAGATTTAAATGTGAGCGACTAATAGTTTCGTGCTTCTAATAGTACGACAGTCAGACGAGATTGTATAGTGTGTCGTGTACTATTGAGTAATCAATCAGCCTCAATATCTACGATGGCTGCTCTCCAAGGAAAAAAATCAAGAAAAAAAAAGGAGAGAGAGAAAACAAATTACGAAAAGGGAAACGAGAAAAGGTATGAAGAGAATGGAAAAATTAGTTGTCTCTTTGGCCTGTTAGAATAGGAATTAACAATGGTTGGTTTGGGGAAAAGGTTAAAGTTTGTGAGATTTATACTTAATTCACAGAGGATGGTATTCGTCAGTTCGATAACAGAATATTATCCAGATGTTAGTGAAAATATCGGATGTGGAATTCGATAGATCTGTGGAATTCTTAGATATTTTTTTAAAAATCTAAGGACAACTTTTATCTACCTTCCATCCACGCCTTTATCTCGTTTCTTTTTTTCTATTTACTTATTTTCACTCGTTCTTTCTCGGTCTTTCTAGTCTCACTATCTCTCTATATCTCACACACGTATATTCATCTTAAAGTAGCGGACTGAATAATCATTTACCTCCAAATGAATAAGAACTGTGCATCTTATATTGACCTAATCTTTCGTTTCCATTCCATGTATGAGTGTATTTATGTATATCTTTGGCTACGATTACATATCCAAATTTATAAACACGTATTGTATAAAACATATTGTGAGCCATATATTTTTTTCAATAAATATACGAGTTTAAGCTCGCTGTTAAAAATAAACAAATTGGTTATACCTCACTTTTCATTTTTATGAGAACAGAAAGACAATTTTACTGACTAGTTTCTAGTCATCTTAGACCTTCATCAGAGAACACACTCGGCTACACAACACTCTAATTTGCATAACAGCGCATGCACTTACAATGTGAATTAATTCATTAATACTGTTTTGGATATCAATGAATGAATGAATGAATTAATCTAATACTTTTGGATAATTTAATGATACCTTTTTTGACTAAACTTATAATTTTAACCTTGTTGTCAAAAGTACGTCAAGTGATTACGCCATTGAATTTTCTTCCCGTCAGCAGAAAAAGTGGATTCGATCTAACTAGTCTTCTTAGAGGTCTTCATCAAAGAGGACTGTCCCTCTTTCATTCTCACCTAGAAATTGGCAGATTATAGTTACATATATATAAATAAATGTTCCAGGTTCATAAGGGCCGTTTTCCCGGTTTCAGTGGCGTAGAAATTCCCCACCTGGACGTTATGCTGGCCCGTCGCAGGATTACTCATTTTTGCCAGCTGGGTGAACTGGAGCAACGTGAAATGAAGTGTTTTGCTCAAGAACACAACGCATCGCCCGGTCCAGGAATCGAAACCACAACCTTACGATCATGAGTTCAACACTCTAACCACCAAGCCACGCGACTCCACATAGTTATATATAATCTATATAAATTCATTATATGTTTCTTTATTACCCACAAGAGGCTAAACATCGAGGGGAGAAACAATGACAGACAAACGGATTAAGTCGATTACACCGACCCCAGCGCGTAACTGGTACTTAATTTATCGACCCCGAAAGGAAAAAAAGGCAAAGTCGACCTCGGTGGAATTTGAACACAGAACGTAGCGGCAGACGAAATACCGATAAGCATTTCGCCCGGCGTGCTAACGATTCTGCCAACTCGCTGCCTTATATAAATTCATAATATCTTTCATTACACCTCAATTTCAGCACATTTCAGATACTCTATATTACATCTAAAATTATACGAAAACGTGAAATTTACATTGAAATTAAATATACACCCCGCCACCCACCACATGACTTTTTATGTCAATTTAAATATAAAAACAATTTGATGGAAGCACTCCGTCGGTTCCGACGACGAGGGTTCCGGTTGATCCGAATCAACGGAACAGCCTGCTCGTGAAATTAACGTGTAAGTGGCTGAGCACTCCACAGACACGTGCACCCTTAACGTAGTTCTCGGGGATATTCAGCGTGACACAGAGAGTGACAAGGCCGGCCCTTTGAAATACAGGTACAACAGAAACAGGAAGTAAGAGAGAGAGAGAGTTGTGGTGAAAAAGTACAGCAGGGATCACCCCCCCCCTGCCGGAGCCTCGTGGGGCTTTAGGTGTTTTCGCTCAATAAACAGTCACAACGCCCGGTCTGGGAATTAAAAAACAATTTAACATTAAACTGAAGGATTGCTCAAGAGTTTTGTTGAGTACATATTTATTCTTGCAAGGAAAAGTTTGACAGTGACTTTGAAGGTTCGGCTTACCAGCCGTCATCGTTCACTGCTTTACTTTGGTTCTTCCAGGATTTATATAATTTTTGGTTGGGTGTTCCTTTGGTAGGTGGAATAACGTGAATGAGAATTAAGTTTATTATCTGTACACAAGGGAAGTGGTTGTGTAAGTGGGGGAAACAGACAGAAATAAGGTCCATTTTCCCGCCTTGCCCGTGAAGACTATTAGACGACAATACCAGAACCAATAATTACAACGGCTTTGAACTTTTCAAAACCAATAATAATAATAATAATAATAATAATAATAATTAATAATTAATAATAATTAATAATTAATAATAATAATATTAATAATAATAATATTATTAATAATAATAATAATAATATTAATGATAATATAAATAATAATAATAATAATATAAATAATAATATTAATAATATTAATAATAATAATAATAATATTAATAATAATAATATTAATAATAATATTAATAATAATAATATTAATAATAATAATAATAACAACAAGAATCAGAAACACAGAAATAGTCGTAATAATACAAGCCAGGTAATCTTTTGTTTTGCATCAATGCTTACTGGGATAAGAAAAATGCTAAAGAAACGTTTGAGCTAGCATGGGGTGAAAAGACTCAACCGAGGTAAGCGACATCATCGGTCTACACACAAGACTGCTCTTTGTTTCAGGTGGTCGCCATAGAAACGATTGTCTCTGACTCCATTAGAAGCTTTAACGCATAAATAACCAACAAATATTTCCAAAACCTAGGACTCCCTTTTATAGTTACCACAACTTGCAGAACAATTTTCTCAAAGTTAACTTTGATATAGAATCTTGCATCAAAGAATGAAAATGAAAAAATCTAATATGTACACAAATTCTTACAATTAAAAAGCCAACGAAGAACATCTCAATGATTCTCTTTTTTCATCATATAATGTATTAAAACTCCACACGACAAAACACTACACAGTAGCAGTTACAGTGAACAATCTCAAAACATAAGCAACCCCACACCGACAATATACAAGAAACATCGAAATACGGAAAAAATATTACCAGGTTCAAATCCTCTTCAATAACGAAGTCTCCTCATTAGTAGTCAATCTGTTCATCAGAATATACAAAATGTGTTTCCATCCCAGTTACAAGTACCACAAACTGATAGGCATACACCAATACAAAAATTTTCTAACTTCACAATAAATAATTTGAAAAATGGAAAAAGGAACTGCGGCCAATAATAACTACCGAAAACTTTTAAAACGAAGTTCAAAACTATATATCTATTTCTATTAGTTGCAACTACAACACAGTGGAAACGCAATGGCCCAGTGGTTAGGGCAGCGGACACGCGGTCGTAAGAACGCAGTTTCGATTCCCAGATCGGGCATTGTGTTTATTGAGCAAAAACACCTAAGCTCCACGAGGCTCCGGCGGGGAGGTGGGTGGTGAACCCCGCTGTACTCTTTCACCACAATTCCTCTCACTCTTTCTTCCTACTTTTGCCACAAAGCAGAGGAACCATGGTGTAACCCAGTATGGTGTGGTAAACTTTCAGACCCTAGTCTAGAATGCGAATCCTCTGTACCCCAGGATGGTTCAGCTCTCCACCCGTTAAAAGCCACCATTTACGGAATGAGGATAACAACGTACATTTCGCGCCCGTGCAACCGCCAGTCAAGAACGTGTGGTGGGTGGATCTTCAAGTTGCCACATGCATTCTTAGTAGCTTAGAGTAGGCTCGAATTAGAGATTATACTTTGTGGCTAATGGCGTGAGTCCTGATTGGAAGAAGAAGACTACAACACACTCCATCCTGCTCTCTAAACGGCAAATACCTTACAAATAACATAATGTATAGCACAACAGTAATTCTAAAATCTTACAATACTAATTACGATTAGTAGGATATCAGCAAACCAGTTGAAAATCGGATACAACGAACATACGCACACTTTCCTCAACGTAAACAAGGAAAAACATTTCTATGCATCTAAACATAATTGGGTACTTGAGTTTTAAAATATTTCCTTTTGCAATAATTGGGAAGTATTGTACCGTGTACAATCATATCAAACAAACGACACACTCTGCAAGCTGTGTACCGCTGGATACTACCGAAAAATCTCTTCTCACTATTGCGTTAATTATTCAGAAAATTATTTAAGAGTGGTTGTTATAGAATCCCGATATCGCGGATCCAAGACTAAATCTTTCTTTACAGCAATTATGTATAAACGAATTGCAAAGATAAAGATTTTAAAAAAGGGTAAAGTTTTCAAGCTCATTAAATTGGTGTGTGCAATTGTAACAGACATTAGACCCATCGTAATCAGCGCCTCAGGTTGGCAGTTTAGGCGATTTGTATTATAAGCACGTCTTTATGGAAGGGAAAATATGGGATAATGTAAAAATTTATGAAAAATACTTAATTACTGTGTAATCAGCAGGTATTCACGCAAATTCGTGAAGCGTTCCATATTTTCTTATAGGCGCAGTAGTGGCTGTGTGATAAGTAGCTTGCTTACCCACCACATGGTTCCGGGTTCAGTCCCACTACGTGGAACCTTAGGTAAGTGTCTTCTACTATAACCTTGGGCCGACCAAACCTTGCGAGTGGATTTGGTAGACGGAAACTGAAAGAAACCCGTCGTATATATATATATATATATATATATATATATATATATATATTTGAGTGTCTGTGTTTGTCCTCCCACCAACATCGCTTGACAACCGATGCTGGTGTATTTACGTCTCCGTAACTTAGCGGTTCAGCAAGAGAGACCGAAATAATAAGTACTAGGCTTACAAAGAATAAGTTCTGGGTTCGATTTGCTCGAGTAAAGGCAGTGCTCCAGCATGGCCGCAGTCAAATGACCGAAAAAAAAAAAAAATAAAAGAAAGTATCAGATTAGACATCAAGTGGGTGTTTAGAAAAACAGACAAAATTCTAGGTGGTATCAAAAAGTTCCAGGACTAGCCCTGTAGTGCACCAACAGACGGCAGCACACGGTTGCGCGTGCGTAATGAGAGCTTGTGGTGACCTTCCTAAAGCAGAGGGCCGAGTGAAATCGCTGTGTTTACTTCGCAAATTGTGAAATTTGTGTTTTTGTCATCACATGTCTGCTGTAGCCCCTTTTACTCTTTTACTTGTTTCAGTCATTTGACTGCGGCCATGCTGGAGCACCGCCTTTAGTCGAGGAAATCGACCCCCCCCAGGACTTATTCTTTGTAAGCCTAGTACTTATTCTATCGTTCTCTTTTGCCGAACCGCTAAGTTACGGGCTCGTAAACGCACCAGCATCGGTTGTCAAGCGATGTTGGGGGGACAAACACAGACACACAAACACACACACACACACATATATATACATATATACGACGGGCTTCTTTTAGTTTCTGTCTACCAAATCCACTCACAAGGCATTGGTCGGCCCGAGGCTATAGTAGAAGACACTTGCCCAAGGTGCCACGCAGTGGGACTGAACCCGGAACCATGTGGTTGGTAAGCAAGCTACTTACCACACAGCCACTCCTGCAATTTTGTCATAGGCAAGAAACAAGATCCAACGCATATTTAGTGTTAAACTTGAGAAATCTGCTACAGAGACATTGAGCATGCTTTTACAAGTTTACAGCGACGATACAATGGTTTACATTATTTACATTCGACGATACGATGCGTCGTACGCAATATTTTGAGTGGCAGGGGCGCTTCAAAAGCAGAAGAACGTCTCTGAAAGACGTTGAGTGATCTGGAAGTTCTGCGATGAGTGTCAATCCCGGAAATATGGTATTGTGCATCAAGAATTCGTCCTCCAGGGTCAGAACAATTTGTTTACTACCCACAAGGGGCTAAACACAGAGGGGACAAAAAAGGACAGACAAACGGATTAAATCGACTACATCGACCCCAGTGCGTAACTGGTACTTATTTAATATACTCCGAACGGATGAAAGGCAAAGTCGACCTCGGCGGAATTTGAACTCAGAACGTAGCGGCAGACGAAATCTGCTAAGCATTTCGCCCGGCGTGCTAACGTTTCTGCCAGCTCGCCGCCTTCCATCGATTAAGTACCAGTTGCTTACTGAGGTCGATCTAATCGACTGGCCCCCTCCCCCAAAATTTCGGGCCTTGTGCCTAGTGTGGAAAAGAATATAGATACAAGGTCTGAAATTTGGTGGGTGGGCATTAATCATCGATTAAATCGACCTAAATACTTGACTAAGGCAGCGATCTGGCAGAAACGTTAGCGCGCCGGGTGAAATGCTTATCAGTATTTCGTCTGCTGTTACCTTCTGAGTTCAAATTCCGCCGAAGATGACTTTGCCTTTCTTCCTTTCGGGGTCGATAAATAAAGCTCCAGTTACGCACTGGGGTCGATATAATCAACTTAATCCGTTTGTCTGTCCTTGTTTGACTCCTCTGTGTTTAGCCCCTTGTGCGTAGTAAAGAAATAGGTATTTCGTCTGCCGTTACGTCCCGAGTTCAAATTCCGCCGAGGTCGAGTTTGGTTTTCATCCTTTCGAGGTCGATAAATTAAGTACCAGTTACGCACTGGGGTCGATATAATCAACTTAATCCGTTTGTGTGTCCTTGTTTGTCTCTTCTGTGTTTAGCCCCTTGTGGGTAGTAAAGAAATAGGTATTTCGTCTGCCGTTACGTCCCGAGTTCAAATTCCGCCGAGGTCGACTTTGCCTTTCATCCTTTCGAGGTCGATAAATTAAGTATCGGTTACACACTGGGGTCGATATAATCGACTTAATCCCTTTGTGTGTCCTTGTTTGTCTCCTTGTGGGCAATAAAGAAATAAATGTTAGCACGCCGGGTGAAATGCTTAGCGGTGTTTCGTTTATCTTTACGTCCCGAGTTCAAATTCCGCCGAGGTCGACTTTGCCTTTCATTCTTTCAGGATCGATAAATTAAGTACCAGTTGCGCCCTGGGATTGATCTAATTGACAGGCCTCCTTCCCCAAAAGTTCTGGTCTTGTGCCTAGAGTAGAAAAGGATATTAACTCTAAATAAAATTCCATCTGATTTGAAGTGAATATAATTTAAATCGCAGTTCAAATATTTTAATTTTTGATTCATGTTTAATTTGAATGTAATTTATTTTAATTTGAATGTAATTTATTTTAATTTGAATGTAATTTATTTTAATTTGAATTTCATTTATTTTAATTTGAATTTCATTTATTTTAATTTGAAGTTGATTTATATTTCAAGCGGAAAGTCTTAACACCCTAATTTTGAATATGGTCGTTGGCATTAATATCAGATAATATAACGAAATCTGAAGTTGTCTCCCTTAGATCTTTTACCATTGTTACCTCCCTTGCATCATAAACTGTTCCGGCAGGCAGATTTAACATGGAGTATTGAGTGATGGATTCGGTACGGGACAAAATAGTTTTCGAAGGGCGTGAGCTGCTAGAGTATTTAGCGTGTCGAACAAAATGCTTATAGATATATAGATGTAATATCCAAGGATAGAGGTATAGGACGAAAGAGAGCTGCAAGCGATCTGTCGAAAATATAAAAATATACTTTTAGGAACAATAATGGTTTATTGGGGGCGGAAGGATTTGGATTTTATCCGTGTTGAAGTAGGATAAGTTGAGAAAAATTATTTTATATTTCACGGTTGGTAGCCAGCGTTGCCAGGTATGCGAATATAAATGCAAGAGTTATGGAAGGGAGTTGAAAAAAATCTGGGCTAAATATGTTTCATAGCGAGCGGAACCTAGGAAGTGATAAATATTCAAGCGATACGAATATATACATACATATATACATACATATATATATATATATATATATATATAATGTTTATATATATATATATATATATATATATATATATATATATATATATATATATATAGATTATATATACATATATATATATATATTATATGTATATATATATATATATATATATACATATATATATATATATATGTATATAAAACATTATTGGTGAATTGAGGAACAGAAATCGTTTTATTTCATTCTACACGTGTTTCGAAAGGCACAAATACCAAATCCGATTGAATAATAATTGATAGGGGCAGAAGACAGTGCAACCTTTGTGTCTCCGAACTCTTCCATATTTTGTTTGCCAGAGGCCGGATGGTAAACGGGCTCTTACAGTCGGCTTTTCGATGCCCCCATTGGCGGCGTTACACTTATCTGGCCTTTAAATAGCGTTTATAAATAAGACCGGCACCCATAGCCCTTGGTAACAAATTCTGAAATAGTTTTAAGATATCTACAATTAACCACTGCAAGGGAAATTACTACTCCGTAAGACAAACGGGGCTTGTTTTTTTCACAGCGGGGGTTTCCTTGTCAAGGTAGGCTTAGATGAACACACACACACACACATAAAACATAAAATATATATATATAATTTCTTTATATTTTTTTTCTTTCTGCCACCCAACGGTTATCACGGCAGTAGCCACTGACAGCCGAACGATCAAACGCACACACGTACACAAAAAATGTTTTCTACCCCTACGCCAACACACACATATATAGAACAGTATACACACACACACGTCTCTAAGTAGATTTTTTCTCGCCCCTTATAAAACATCCAATATTCTTTAAATAGTCAGAACTTTATTCTCGGTCACAAAGAACATCTATACACCCTCACCCACATGTTTGACCGATGCCTGACCTGTTGAATTCTTCAGCCACCGGTTCTCAACATAAACTGATAAACAGTTTCGCCATGGGCTCTTAGGAGCACAGTTCGATTTGTTTTTTGCTCTGCCTCTGTTCTGTTTTTGTTTTTCCAACGGATTTCCTTTTTTCTTCCTGAAGAGAAAGACACAATATGGTCCCATTATTCAATCGGATTTTGGTAATTTGTGCCTTTCGAAACACGTGTAGAATGAAATAAAACGATTTCTGTTCAATCTGCGTTCAGCTCCATTTCTTCAATTCACCAATAATTTTTAATTTCAATTATCCGCACCAACGCACGGTTGCAACGCCAGATGGTTGTACCTCCAACCGTGCTGTTCACTGCTGTGATTTTTGCTAAAGGTATCGGTTAAACTTTTGATTAATCTACTACAAGATTATTCATCTTTCTATTTCACAATAATATATATGTATATATATATATATGTATATATATGTATATTATATATATATACATATATATATATATATATATGTATATATATATATATGTATATATATTATATATATATATGTATATGATATATTATATGTATATATATGTATATATATATATATATATGTATATATATATATATGTATATGTATATATATATATGTATATATATATATATATATATATGTATATATATGTATATATATATATATGTATATATGTATATATATATATATATATATAATATATATATATATATATATATATATATATATATATATATATATATATATATAAACGTTTTTTTTTAGTCTATTGATATATTTTTAAAAACTATATTTTAAACATATTAAAAAATGTATTTTAAGAAAGTTATTTAGTTATTTATTATTTATAGGCGTAGGAGTGGCTGTGTGGTAAGTAGCTTGCTTACGAACCACATGGTTCCGGGTTCAGTCCCACTCTGTGGCACCTTGGACATGTGCCTTCTACCATAGCCTCGGGCCGACCAAACCCTTGTGAATGGTGGATTTGGTAGACGGAAACTGATAGATGCCCGTCGTATATATATATATGTGTGTATGCATGTATGTTTATGTGTGTGTGTGTGTATATACAGTTGTGTGTGTGTGTGTGTTTGTCCTCCTAACAACGCTTGACAACCGATACTGGTGTGTTTACATCCCCGTAACTTAGCGGTTCGGCAAAAGAGACCGATAGAATAAGTACTAGGCTTGCAAAGAATAAGTCCTGGGGTCGATTTTTGACTAAAGCGGTGCTCCAGCATGGCCACAGTCAAATGATTGAAACAAGTAATAGAGTAAAGAGTAAAGAGAGTAGTCTCCTGACCTGCTTTGGCTATCCATTTTGTTTGCTTATTTTCAGTCGATTGTATTTTACCTTTTCTTGATTGGCCGTTCTATATATTTGTATTTTTATGTGCATATATATTTTTTACCTTCGGTGTTTTATATATAAATTTATATATATATTCTTTTGATTGGGTTGTTGCATAATTATTTCAACCAATTTTATTCAGCAAAAAAAAAGCAATAACAATATTTAACAAAAACGTCTTTATATGACGGTCTGACCGTCTGCCGAGCAAACGGGAAAGAGTAATTGAAGTAGATGGTGAATATGCTTCGGAATAATCATTTAAAGATGTTTTTGTTACATGTTGTTATTGTTTTTGTTGAATAAAATTTGTTGAAAAAACAGTCGCAATAATTATTCACCAACCATGGAGGCCATAGGAATGTTTACATATGATCAAATGTAAGGAAGCGTGGTATTATATAAAGGCGGCGAGCTGGCAGAAACGTTAGCACACCGGGCGAAATGCTTAGCGGTATTTCGTCTGCGTTACGTTGTGAGTTCAAA
>NW_021835360.1:30000-40808 GCF_006345805.1 Octopus sinensis | reverse complement strand
CGGACGCTAAATTATGATGATGGTGATGATGATGTGATGATGTGTGTGTGTGTATCCATGTATATATAACAGAAAAGTCTCGCTGGTCTTCTCTTGGAAGAGCCCTGCTTCTCGCATGGGCAACTGTATGTTGGCTGCTCAAGAGTAGGAACCAAAAGAAACCTTTTTGTATATGCTCCACAAGGAAAAACAAGGAACATTGTTTACAACGAGGTGTTATAATCTCAACAGCCAGGAGATATATACATGATCCCCTTTTTTTTTAACAAACTTCATGTACTTTCATGTTCCCAGATCGGGCGTTGTGAGTGTTTATTGAGCGAAAACACCTAAAGCTCCACGAGGCTCCGGCAGGGGATGGTGTGATCCCTGCTGTACTCTTTCACCACAATTTCTCTCCCATCTTACTCCTGTTTCTGTTGTACCTGTATTTCAAAGGGCCGGCCTTGTCACTCTCTGTGTCACGCTGAATATCCCTGAGAACTACGTTAAGGGTACACGTGTCTGTGGAGTGCTCAGCCACTTACACGTTAATTTCATGAGCAGGCTGTTCCGTTGATTCGGATCAACTGGAGCCCTCATCGTCGTAACCGACGGAGTGCTCCTGCAAGGGGTGGTGGTGATCCCTGCTGTACTCTTTCACCACAACTTTCTCTCACTCTTACTTCCTGTTTCTGTTGTACCTGTATTTCAAAGGGCCAGCCTGGTCACTCTCTGTGTCACGCTGAATATCCCCGAGAACTACGTTAAGGGTACACGTGTCTGTGGAGTACTCAGCCACTTACATGTTAATTCCACAAGCAGGCTGTTCCGTTGATCGGATCAACCGGAACCCTCATCGTCGTAACCGACGGAGTGCTTCCACACACTTTCTTGTATTTATATCAGATGTGGTGTGCAAGAGAGGCGTCAACGCTGGTATGGACACGTAGTAAGAATGGATGAAGATAGTTGTGTGAAAAAGTGCCACACCCTAGTGGTTGAGGGAACCTGTGGAAGAGGTAGACCCAGGAAAACCTGGGACGAGGTGGTGAAGCATAACCTTGAAACACTAGGCCTCACCGAGGCAATGACTAGTGACCAGGACCTCTGGAAATATGCTTTGCTTAAGAAGATCCAAGTGAGAAGAACCCGGTGAGACCATAACCTGTGGCCTACGATGGGGTGTAAGCACCCTGAGAGAAAAGTTGGACCTAAGAAGCATAAGATGTGGTGTGCAAGAGAGGCGTCTACGCTGGTATGGACACGTAGTAAGAATGGATGAAGATAGTTGTGTGAAAAAGTGCCACACCCTAGTGGTTGAGGGAACCTGTGGAAGAGGTAGACCCAGGAAAACCTGGGACGAGGTGGTGAAGCATAACCTTTAAACACTAGGCCTCACCGAGGCAATGACTAGTGACCAGGACCTCTGGAAATATGCTTTGCTTAAGAAGATCCAAGTGAGAAGAACCCGGTGAGACCATAACCTGTGGCCTACGATGGAGTGTAAGCACCCTGAGAGAAAAATTGGACCTAAGAAGCATAAGATGTGGTGTGCAAGAGAGGCGTCTACGCTGGTATGGACATGTGGTAAGAATGGATGAAGATAGTTGTGTGAAAAAGTGCCACACCCTAGCGGTTGAGGGAACCTGTGGAAGAGGTAGACCCAGAAAAACCTGGGACGAGGTGGTGAAGAATGACCTTCGCGCTGTAGTCAGTCCACCTGTGCATACATTCCTTCTTGGGACACATAACTCTACTTGTGAAGACCTGTTGAGGTAGGTGAAAATCAAAAATCAAAGAACCAAATCAAAATCGATGAACATCAATGGAATTTGTAGTTTTGTGGTACCAGTGCCGGTGGCACATAAGAGAACCATCCGAACGTGGCCGTAGCTAGTACCATATCGACTGGCCTCCGTGCTGGTGGCACGTAACAAACACCATCTGAGCGTGGCCGTTTGTCAGCCTCGTCTGGCACCTGTGTCGGTGGCACATGAAAAGCACCCACTACACTCATGGAGTGGTTGGCGTTAGGAAGGGCATCCAGCAGTAGAAACACTGTCAGATCTGACTGGGCCTGGTGCAGCCTTCGGGCTTCCCATCCCCAGTTGAACCGTCCAACCCATGCTAGCATGGAAAACGGACGTTAAACGATGATGATGATGTGTGTGTTTGTGTATCCATGTATATATAACAGAAAAGTCTAATTCTTCAATTGAATGTAACTGGGCAATGCCGGGTATCTCTGCTAGTATGATTTATTGTTTCTTGTCCATCTCCACATATTCTGCAGTACTTGTTATGTTTCTTTTCATTATATCAAGCTACTTACCACAGAGCCACTCCTGCGCCTATATATATATATATATATATATATATATATATATATAGGCGAGTGGATTTGGTAGACCTTCTACTATAGCCTCGGGCCGACCAAAGCCTTGTGAGTTGATTTGGTAGACGGAAACTGACAGAAGCCCGTCGTATATATATATATAATATATATATAGGCGCAAGAGTGGATGTGTGGTAAGTAGCTTGTTTACCAACCACATGGTTACGGGTTCAGTCCCACTGCGTGGCACCTTGGGCAAGTGTCTTCTACTATAGCCTCGGACCGACCAAAGCCTTGTGAGTGGATTTGGTAGATGGAAACTGAAAGAAGCCTGTCGTATATATATATATATACATATATACGACAGGCTTCTTTCAGTTTCCATCTACCAAATCCACTCACAAGGCTTTGGTCGGCCCGAGGCTATAGTAGAAGACACTTGCCCAAGGTTCCACGCAGGGGACTGAACCCGGAACCATGTGGTTGGTAAACAAGCTACTTACCACACAGCCACTCCTGCGCCCATAAATATATATATATATATATATATATAAACATAGTAAATAGGCGAATAAAATATAAATTATATTTCCAGTGACCCAGTACAAAAGACGAATTAGTCATTAGACTATGTATAATTCATATAGAAATACAATAAAGAGCTCAGATGGTAAATGTTTTTAATTTTCACTCCTTTCATAAATTTATCCCTTTTTGTGTGTCTAGCACAATGCTTCTTTACTCAGAAGCCCTTTATTGTATATATATATATATATATATATATAGAGAGAGAGAGGAGAGAGAGAGAGAGAGATAGAAAGATAGATATATAGATTGATAGATAGATAGATAGATAGAAATTGATAGATAGATAGATAGATAGATGATATATATATATATATATATATATATATATTATATATATATATATATATAGATAGATAGATAGATAGATAAATAGATAGATTATATATATATAGATATATAGATAGATAGATATATAGATATATAGATAGATAGATAGACAGACAGACAGACAGACAGACTGATAGAAGTAGATAGATAGATAGATAGATAGATAGATAGATAGATAGATGATAGAAAGATAGATAGACAGATAGATAGATAGATAGATAGAAAGATAGATAGATAGATGATACATATATATATATATATATATATATAGATAGATAGATAGACAGACAGACAGATTGATAGATAGATAGATAGATAGATAAATAGATAGATGAATATATATATATATATATATATATATATATATCGATATATAGATAGATAGATAGATAGATAGATAGACAGATAGAAAGATAGATAGATAGATAGGCAGACAGACAGACAGACAGACTGATAGATAGATAGATAGATAGATCGATAGATAGATAGATAGATTATATATATATATATATAGAGAGAGAGAGAGAAAGAGAGATAGACAGACAGACAGACAGACAGACAGATAGATAGATAGATAGATAGATATATAATGTTGGTATATACTCCTATAAACATGCATGCATACAAATATACGCTGGAATATATACATACACCGGCATTGTCTACGCATGCCTGGCTTTTTATATATATACACAAGTGCATTTGCGCATGAGTGTATATACGCGTGCAAGCGCGCGTGTGTGTATGTGCATGGAAGACAGAGAGAGAGAGAGAGAGAGAGAGAGGAGAGAAGGGGTGAGAAAGCAGATAGGGAGAGTTTAAGAGGGATAGGTGATGATGGGCTTTGAGGGGGACGTGGTGGGACTGGAAAAGCTTGGAAGTAGGGATTGATTGAGTGACCTGGATTTATTTGGCCTGTAGTGTTTATTAGCAAACAAGCAGAGACATCCTCCACCCATGGCCACCTCCACTTAACACTGCTTCTACTCCTTCTCGCCTCCTGTGCCGTCTGCTCCTCCGCCCCCTCGCCCAATATGTTTCCCTTGCTGCCCCCCTCACCCCCGCTTGCTTCTGCTTCTACCACCGCCGCCACCACCGACACTACTACCGATATCGTCACTGTATCGCCTCCTCCCGTGACCACCTCCACTGACACTGCTTCCACTTCTTTCTCGCCTCCTGTCCCACAACCACCGCCACCACCACCACCACTACTACTACCACCACAACCACCACCACCACTACCACAACCTACACCACCACCAACACTACCTACTACCACCACCACCACCACTACAACTACCACAACCTCCACCAACAACACCACAACCTCCACCAACACCACCACAACCACCACCACCACCACCACTACCACCGACACCACTACCACAACCACCACCTCCACCACCACCGCTACTATCACCACAACCACCACCACCGCTACTATCACCACAACCACCACAACCACCACCGCCACCACCACCACCACCACCACCGCTATCATCACCGTATCACCCACATCCTTAGACACACAGACAGACAGACAGACACCGCCTACCTATATACCCCCCATACACACACACACACATACACACACACACACACACACACATACACACACACACACTTACCAGCAAGCCAAGCAACACAGTTTATAATAGGGAGAAAAATCTCGCATCCCATCCCTTATTTGTCCCCTTTTTTTTTCTTGTTTTTTGCGTGATAAAGGGGTTTGGAGAAAAAGAGGGATTCGTTATTTACCCTGAAGGGGTCGAGCAGCAATTTAGGGAGTCTGCAATTTACGAGGGAATGCAAGGGGGAGAGAGAAAGATCGGGGGTGCGGGGTGGGGCCCTTCTTGTAGCATTCCTAACACAGTCAAGGATGCAAATTATTATTGCTACTACTACTACTACTACTACTACACTCTCTCCCTATCTTTTACTTGTTTCAGTCATTTGACTGCGGCCATGCTGGAGCACCACCTCTTTTTAGTCGAGCAAATCGAATAAGTACCAGTTACGCACTGGGGTCGATGTAATCGACTTAATACATTTGTCTGTCTTTGTTTGTCCCCTCTGTGTTTAGCCCCTTGTGGGTAGTAAAGAAATAGGTATTTCGTCTGCCGTTACGTTCTGAGTTCAAATTCCACCGAGGTCGACTTTGCCTTTCATCCTTTCGGGGTCGATTAAATAAGTACCAGTTTCGCACTGGGGTCGATGTAATCGACTTAATCCGTTTGTCTGTCCTTGTTTGTCCCCTCGGGACATATTCTTTGTAAGCCTAGTACTTATTCTATCGGGTCTTTTTTTGCCGAACCGTTCGCTAACTGACGGGGACGTAAACACACCAGCATCGGTTGTCAAGCAATGCTAGGGGGACAAACACAGACACACAAACACACACACGCACATACATATATATATATATACATATACGACAGGCTTCTTTCAGTTTCCAACTATCAAATCCACTCACAAGGCATTGGTCGGCCCGGGGTTATAGCAGAAGACACTCGCCGAAGATGCCACGCAGTGGGACTGAACCCGGAACCATGTGGTTGGTTAGCAAGCTATTTACTACACAGCCACTCCTGCGCCTATACTACTAATACAGGCAACATACCTATTTCTTTGCTACCCATAAGGGGCTAAACACTAAACACAGAGCGGACAAACAAGGACAGACAAACGGATTAAGTCGATTACATCGACCCCAGTGCGAAACTGGTACTTGATTTATTGACCCCGAAAGGATGACAGGCAAAGCCGACCTCGGCGGAATTTGAACTCAGAACGTAAAGACAGTCGAAGTACCTATTTCTTTACTACCCACAAGGGGCTAAGCACAGAGGGGACAAACAGGGACAGACAAATTGATTAAGGTGATTACATCGACCCCAGTGTGTAACTGGTACTTAATTTATCGACCCCGAAAGGATGAAAGGCAAAGTCGACCTCGGTGGAATTTGAACTCAGAACGTAACAGCAGACAAAATACCTATTTCTTTACTACCCACAAGGGGCTAAACACAGAGGGGACAAACAAGGACAGACAAACGGATTAAGTCGATTACATCGACACCAGTGCGAAACTGGTACTTAATTTATTGACCCCGAAAGGATGAAAGGTAAAGTCGACCTCGGCGGAATTTGGACTCAGAACGTATATATTTCTTTACTACCCACAAGGGGCTACACACAAAGGGGACAAACAAGGACAGACAAACGGATTAAGTCGATTATATCGACCCCAGTGCGTATCTGGTACTTAATTTATTGACGCCGAAAGGATGAAAGGCAAAGTCGACCTCGGCGGAATTTGAACTCACAACGGAACAGCAGACGAAATACCTATTTCTTTACTACCCACAAGGGGCTAAACACAGAGGGGACAAACACGTACAGACAAACGGATTAAGTCGGTTATATCGACCCCAGTGTGTAAATGGTACTTATTTAATGGACCCCGAAAGGATAGAAAGGCAAAGTCGACCTCGGCGGAATTTGAACTCAGAACGTACGAAACAGCAGACAAAATACCTATTTCTTTACTACCCACAAGGGGCTAAACACGGAGGAGACAAACAAGGATAGACAAACGGATTAAATCGATTACATCGACTCCAGTGCGAAACTGGTACTTAATTTATTGACCCTGAAAGGATGAAAGGCAAAGCCGACCCCGGCGGAATTTGAACTCAGAACGTAACAGCAGACGAAATACCTATTTCTTTACTACCCACAAGGGGCTAAACACAGAGAGGACAAACAAGGACAGACAAATGGATTAAGTCGATTATATCGACCCCAGTGCGTATCTGGTACTTAATTTATCGACCCCGAAAGGATGAAACGCAAAGTTGACCTCGTCGGAATTTGAACTCAGAACGTAACGGCAGACGAAATACGGCTACGCATTTCGCCCGGTGTGCTAACGCTTCTGCCATTTCACCGCCTTTTAGTGATCAGATCAACTGGAACCCACGTCAGGCATCATAATAATACTTAGAGGACACAATTAATGATAAAGCTTTATTTCAACTCTTGTTGTTGTTGTTAGGGGTCTAAGGACGCAGCCTCTATTCTTTTACTTGTTTCAGTCATTTGACTATGGCCATGCTGGAGCACCGCCTTCAGTCGAGCAAATCGAACCTAGGACTTATTCTTTTGTAAGCCCAGTACTTACTCTATCGGTCTCTTTTGCCGAACCGCTAAGTGACGGGGACATAAACACACCGGCATCGGTTGTCAAGCGATGTTTTTTTGGGGGGGCGGGGGGACAAACAAAGACATACAAACACATATATATTTATACATATATACGACGGGCTTCTTTCAGTTTCCGTCTACCAAATCTACTCACAAGACATTGGTCGGCCCGAGGCTATATTAGAAGACACTTGCCCAAGGTCCCACGTAGTGGGACTGAACCCGGAACCATGTGGTTGGTAAACAAGCTACTTACCACACAGCCACTCCTACGCCTATATATATACATATATACGACGGGCTTCTTTCAGTTTCCGTCTACCAAATCCACTCACAAGGCATTGGTCGGCCCGGGGCTATAGCAGAAAACACTTGCCCAAGGTGCCACGCAGTGGGACTGAACCCGGAACCATGTGGTTGGTAAGCAAGCTACTTACCACACATCCACTCCTACGCCTATATATATATATATATATATAATATATATATATATATATGACGGGCTTCTTTCAGTTTCCGTCTACCAAATCCACTCACAAGGCTTTGGTCGGCCCGAGGCTATAGTAGAAGACACTTGCCCAAGGTGCCAAGCAGTGGGACTGAACCCGGAACCATGTGGTTGGTTAGCAAGCTACTTACCACACAGCCACTCCTACACCTATATATATACATATATACATATATACGATGGGCTTCTTTCAGTTTCCGTCTACCAAATCCACTCATAAGGTTTTGGTCAGCCCGAGGCTATAGTAGAATACACTTGCCCAAGGTGCCACGCAGTGGGACTGAACCCGGAACCATGTGGTTGGTAAACAAGCTACTAACCACACAGCCACTCCTACACCTACACTTTTTGTTTTCTTATTTTTTTGTTTTTTGTCTGCCGTTACATTCTGGGTTCAAATTCGCCGAGGTTGACTTTGCCTTTCATCCTTTCGGGGTCCATTAAATAAGTACCAGTTACGCACTGGGGTCGATATAATCAACTTAATCCGTTTGTCTGTCCTTGTTTGTCCCCTCAGTGTTTAGCCCCTTGTGGGTAGTAAAGAAATAGGTATTTCGTCTGCCGTTACGTCCTGAGTTCAAATTCCGCCGAGGTAGACTTTGCCATTCAGCCTTTCGGGATCGATAAATAAAGTACCAGTTACGCATTGGGGTCGATGTAATCGACTTAATCCGTTTGTCTGTCCTTGTTTGTCCCCTCTGTGTTTAGCCCCTTGTGGGTAGTAAAGAAAAAGTTATTTCGTCTGCCGTCACGTTCTGAGTTCAAATTCCACCGAGGTCGACTTGCCTTTCATCCTTTCGGGGTCGATAAATAGTACCAGTTACGCAATGGGGTCGATGTAATCGCTTAATCCGGGTCCGTCGTCCTTGTTGTCGTCTTGTTGTGTTTAGCCGTGTGTGGTAGTAAAGAAATAGGTATTTCGTCTGCCGTTACGTCCTGAGTTCAAATTCCGCCGAGGTAGACTTTGCCTTTCAGCCTTTCGGGGTCGATAAATTATGTACCAGTACGCATTGGGGTCGATGTAATCGACTTAATCCGTTTGTCTGTCCTTGTTTGTCCCCTCTGTGTTTAGCCCCTTGTGGGTAGTAAAGAAAAAGTTATTTCGTCTGCCGTCACGTTCTGAGTTCAAATTCCACCGAGGTCGACTTTGCCTTTCATTTCTTCGGGGTCGATAAATAAAGTACCAGTTACGCACTGGGGTCGATGTAATCGACTTAATCCGTGTGTTCGTCCTTGTTTGTCCCCTTTGTGTTTAGCCCGTTGTGGGTAGTAAAGAAATAGGTATTTCGTCTGCCGTTACGTCCTGAGTTCAAATTCCGCCGAGGTAGACTTTGCCATTCAGCCTTTCGGGGTCGATAAATTATGTACCAGTTACGCATTGGGTCGATGTAATCGACTTAATCCGTTTGTCTGTCCTTGTTTGTCCCCTCTGTGTGTAGCCCCTTGTCGGTAGTAAAGAAATATATATTTCTTTTTCTGTTCCACATTCTTAGTAAATAAAATATTGTTCATTCTAGCAAGACCCCTAATTATAGTTGATAGGAAAGTGTGGTAGCAGAGGTGTTGGTCGTGCAGGGAAGAAGGGGGCTGTTTCGGTGGGGGGCGGGGCTCATAGGGGACAAACAAACAAATGAGATATACAAAACAGTAATGAGCAAAATAAAACAAACAAAATGTTTTCTTCTTTCGTTCTTTTTGCCAATAATAAATAAGGTGGAAGAAGCGAAGGCAAGTTTAAGGAAAGATCTTATAACCAGACAATGAAGCAATTTAGATTACATGGGCTGTGGTGGTGGTGGTGGTGGTGGTTGTGGTGGTGGTGGTGGTGGTTGAGATGGTGGTGATGGTTGTGGTGCCATGGTGGTTGTGGTGTATGTGGTGGTGGTTGTGGTGGCTGTGGTGGTTGTGGTGGGTGGTGGTGGTGGTGGTTGTGGTAGTGGTGGTGGTGGTGGTGGTGGAGGTTGTGTTGTTTGTGGTGGTGGTTGTGGTTGTGGTGGTGGTTGTGGTGGCTGTGGTGGTTGTGGTGGTTGTGGTGGTGGTGGTGGTGGTGTTGGTGTTGGTGCTGTTGGGACAGGAGGCGAGGAGTTGAAGCAGTGTTAGTGGAGGTTGTCATGGGAGGAGATACAGTGATGATATTTGTAGTAGTTGTGGTGGTGTTGGTGGTGGTGGTTGTGGTGGTGGTTGTGGTGGTGTTGTTGGGACAGGAGGCGAGAAGGAGTGGAAGCAGTGTTAGTGGAGGTGGTCATGGAAGGAGATACGGTGATGATATATGAAGTAGTGGTGGTTGTGGTGGTTGTGGTTGTGGTGGCGGTGGTTGTGGTGGTTGTGGTGGTGGTTGTGGTGGTGGTGGTAGTGGTGGTGTTGGGACAGGAGGCGAGGAGTGGAAGTAGTGTTAGTGGAGGTGGTCATGGGAGGAGATACAATGATGATATTGGTAGTAGTGGTAGTTGTGGTGGTGGTGGTGGTTGTGGTGTTGGTGGTGTTGGGACAGGAGGCGAGAAGGAGTGGAAACAGTGTTAGTGGAGGTGGTCATGGGAGGAGATACAGTGATGATATATGAAGTAGTGGTGGTTGTGGTGGTGGTGGTTGTGGTACAGGTGGTGGTGGTTGTGGTGGTTGTGTTGTTTGTGGTGGTAGTGGTGGTGGTAGTGGTTGTGGTAGGTGGTTGGTATTGGTGGTGGCGGTGGTGGTGGTGGTTGCGGTGGTAGTGGTGGTGTTGTTGTTGTTGGTGTTTGTGGTGGTAGTGGTGTTGTTGTTGTTGGTGGTGGTGGTGGTGGTTGTGGTGGTGGTTGTGGTGTTGGTGTTTGTGGTGGTTGTTGTGGTGGTGGTGCTTGTGGTGGTGTGGTGGCTATGGTGGCG
>NW_021835360.1:20000-22500 GCF_006345805.1 Octopus sinensis | reverse complement strand
CCCCTCAAAAGGAATGGTGGAGTGGGAAAATGAGTGGAGGGGAAATGCCGAGACGGACTGTGAAGGCATGTGTATTGCTGAATGACAAAAGAAAAAAAGCAAAAAAAAACCCAAAAAATAGTAGGAAGAAATTTCTGATGTGAAAGTGAAAGCAGAAATGATTTATAGTGCAAAAAAACCCCCAAAGCTGTTCCCCCGCCCCTCAAAAGGAATGGTGGAGTGGGAAAAATGGGTGGAGGGGAAACGCCGAGACGAACTGTGAAGGCATGTGTATTGCTGAATGACAACAGAAAAAAAAAATAAATATATAAAATGAATAAATTTCTGAAAATATTTTAAAGTTTGCAGGAATTTGTGAAAACGAAAGTAGAAATTGTTTATAGTGCAAAAAAAACGAAAACTGTTGCCCCGCCCCTCAAAAGGAATGGTGGAGTGGGAAAATGGGTGGAGGGGAATTGCCGAGTCGAACTGTGAAGGCATGTGTATTGCTGAATGACAACAGAAAAAAGCAAAAAAAAAAACCAAAAAAAAGCGAAGAAATTTCTGATGTGAAAGTGAAAGTAGAAATGATTTATAGTGAAAAAAACCCCAAAACTCTTCGCCCGCCCCTCAAAAGGAATGGTGGAGTGGGAAAATGGGTGGAAAGAAATGCCGAGACGAAATGTGAAGGCATGTGTATTGCTGAATGACAACAGAAAAAAGCAAAAGAAAAAAAAACAAGAAAAAACGATTTTAAAGTTTGCAAGAATTTGTGAAAACGAAAGTAGAAATTATTTATAGTGCAAAAAGACCTAAAACTCTTCCCCCGCCCCTCAAAAGAAATTGTGGGATGGAAAACGGGTGGAGAGAAATGCCGAGTCGAACTGTGAAGGTATGTGTATTGCTGAATGACAACAGAAAAAGCAAAAAAAAAGAAAAAAAAAAAGAAATTTCTGAAAATATTTTAAAGTTTGCAAGATTTGTGAAAACGAAAGTAGAAATTGTTTATAGTGCAAAAAACCCAAAACTCTTCCCCCGCCCCTCAAAAGGATTGGTGGAATGGGAAAATGGGTGGAGAGAAATGCCGAGTCGAACTATGAAGGTATGTGTATTGCTGAATGACAACAGAAAAAAGCAAAAAAAAAACAAAAAAAAACTAAGAAATTTCTGATGTGAAATCGAAAGTAGAAATGATTTATAGTGTAAAAAACCTAAAACTCTTCCCCCGCCCCTCAAAAAGAAATGGTGGAGTGGGAAAGAGAGTGGAGAGAAATGCCGAGACGAAATGTGAAGGCATGTGTATTGCTGAATGACTACAGAAAAAAGCAAAAAAAAACCCCCCAAAAAACCAAGAAATTTCTGAAAATATTTTAAAGTTTGCAAGATTTGTGAAAACGAAAGTAGAAATTATTTATAGTGCAAAAAAACCTAAAACTGTTCCTCCGCCCCTCAAAAGGAATGGTGGAGTGGGAAAATGAGGGGAGAGAAATGCCGAGACGAAATGTGAAGGCATGTGTATTGCTGAATGACAACAGAAAAAGCGAAGAATTTTCTGATGTGAAAGTGAAAGTAGAAATGATTTATAGTGTAAAAAACCTAAAACTCTTCCCCCGCCCCTCAAAACGAATGGTGGAGTGGGAAAATGGTGGGGTGGGGGAATGCCGAGACGGACTGTGAAGGCATGTGTATTGCTGAATGACAACAGAAAAAGCCAAAAAAAAACCGAAAAAAAGGCGAAGAATTTTTTGACGTGAAAGTGAAAGTAGAAATTATTTATAGTGCAAAAAAACCCCAATACTGTTCCCCCACCGCTCAAAAGGAATGGTGGAGTGGGAAAATGGGGGAGAGAAATGCCGAGACGACTGTGAAGGCATGTGTATTGCTGAATGCAACAGAAAAAGCAACAGAAAAAGCAAAAAAAAACCCCAAAAACAAAAGCGAAGAATTTTCTGATGTGAAAGTGAAAGTAGAAATGATTTGTAGTGCAAAAAAACCTAAAACTCTTCCCCCGCCCCTCAAAAGGAATGGTGGAGTGGGAAAATGGGTGGAGAGAAATGCCGAGACGAACTGTGAAGGCATGTGTATTGCTGAATGACAACAGAAAAAAGCAAAAAAAAAACCAAAAAAAAACTAAGAAATTTCTGATGTGAAAACGAAAGTAGAAATGATTTATAGTGTAAAAAACCTAAAACTCTCCCCCGCCCCTCAAAAAGAAATGGTGGAGTGGGAAAGAGAGTGGAGAGAAATGCCGAGACGAAATGTGAAGGCATGTGTATTGCTGAATGACTACAGAAAAAGCAAAAAAAAACCCAAAAAACGAAGAAATTTCTGAAAATATTTTAAAGTTTGCAAGAATTTGTGAAAACGAAAGTAGAAATTGTTTATAGTGCAAAAAAACCTAAAACTGTTCCCTCGCTCCTCAAAAGGAATGGTGGAGTGGGAAAGAGAGTGGAGAGAAATGCCGAGACGAAATGTGAAGGCATGTGTATTGCTGAAAGACAACAGAAAAAAGCAAAAAAAA
>NW_021835360.1:12500-17500 GCF_006345805.1 Octopus sinensis | reverse complement strand
ATTATCATTTACATTATTATTATTATTATTATTATTATTATTATTATTATTATCATTATTATTATAATTATTATTATTATTACTATTATCATTATTATCATCATCATCATCATTATTATTATTATCATTATTATTATTATTATTATAATTATCATCATTATTATTATCATTATCATTATCATTGTTATTATTATTATCATTATTATTATTATTATTGAGTGAGAGAGCAGTTCATGCCATCTAAGTGACACTGGGGTAAAATATACGAAGCCCAATATACCCATCATGACTACCCGTCTGATAAAGGTACACCAGGCACATGCATCACAACCATATGTGCGCGACATGGTGATCTCATATCAAGATAAACAGCACATGACCTTGCAGGTGGGGCCCAGTTTGAATTTTCTTCAGGTTGAGTAGCCCATCCCGCTCAAACGGTCCCCGAATAAGGGTTGTTTAAGGATGTTGAAAGAACCACCCATGTTTCCAGAGGTGAACTATTCAAACCCCAAAGCATCCCTCTCAACACATGGCTATGATGCTCCCCCACTACTTCTGCTCGTGATCAGAGATGCACATATCGTCAGCCACTAAGGGACATGCTCAACTGGTTAAGGTCAAACAACTGACAAGCAAATCTGTGGTATTGAGCAGAATATTTGCTGTAGCCCATCTTTTATACCAAGACAAAACAATGTACATGATAACACTATTATTATTGTTATTATTATTAACATTATTATCATTATTATTATTATCGCTATTATTATTATCATTACTATTATTATCATCATCATTATCATTATTATTATTATTATTATTATTATTATTTGATCCGGTCAACCACTCAGAGAATGTTTTCTAAGTCCTACAGATAACGTACCAAGTGAAATAAAACTCCTTAAACATAATCTCACTCTGCTTTGTAAAGAATCGATAAACATTTTTCAAAGATCTACTTTGGAATAGGATTTCAAGTTCATCAATTTTCTTGGTAAATAAATGCTTCTATTTCCTAAAGGGTTCCGGAATTTTCTTTTCAATGGTGCCAAGCAAATATTTCTGATTTGCTGTAGCTTGTTTGTTTTCCCCCCTCTTTTAATTTTAACTTGATTCTAAACAAGATATACAAGAAATATCATGTAAAAAAAAACTTACAAAAACATGTATATTCTTTTTTTTTTCTAGTTTCAGCTCAGAGCTGCGGCCATGCTGATGCACCGCCGTTTTGTGCTACACTGTTATTACAAAGAACCTCCTCTAATATGTGGCACTTGGTGAAGAATGGAGTTTGATATAGCTACCCTCATTTGTACCTGTTGCCGTGAGGTAGGATCGTCTGGGACTCTCGACAGGAAGAGGTCCAGCTTTGATTTAAAAAACCCTACATCTACTTTGTGCAAGTTCCTCAGACTCTTTGGGAGAATATTAAAAAGCTGTGGGCCCTTGAAACCCAGGCTGTTGCAGTAACTGTTCCTGAAGCGTGATGGTATTACTGTGATCTTTGGAACTATGCAGTGTCGTCCCGTTCTGGCATTGGTGTAGCTTTCAATGCCAGAATTTGGCAAAATTCCTTCCAGGATCTTCGAGACATATATATGTATTTTTCTCTCTCTCTAGTTTCAGCTCAGAGCTGTGGCCATGCTGATGCACTGCCGTTTTGTGCTACACTGTTATTACTAAGAACCTCCTCTAATATGTGGCACTTGGTGAAGAATGGAGTTTGATATAGCTACCCTCATTTGCACCTCTTGCCGTGAGGTAGGTTCATCTGGGACTCTCGACAGGAAGAGGTCCAGCTTTGATTTAAAAACCTCTACATCTACTTTGTGCAAGTTCCTCAGACTCTTTGGGAGAATATTAAAAAGCTGTGGGCCCTTGAAACACAGGCTGTTGCAGTTACTGGTCCTGAAGCGTGATGGTATTGCAGGCGGCGAGCTGGCAGAAACGTTAGCACGGTATTTCGTCTGCCGTTACGTTCTGAGTTCAAATTCCGCCGAGGTCGACTTTGCCTTTCATCCTTTCGGGGTCGATAAATTAAGTACCAGTTACGCACTGGGGTTGATGTAATCGACTTAATACCTATGTCTGTCCTTGTTTGTCCCCTCTATGTTTAGCCCCTTGTGGGCAATAAAGAAATAGGTATTGCTGGGATCTTTGGAACTATGCAGTGTCGTCCCGTTCTGGCATTGGTGTAGCTTTCAATGCCAGAATTTGGCACAATTCCTTCCAGGATCTTCCAGACATATATCACTGCATACCTCTCCCGTCTTCTCTCCAGGTAGTAGAGTCTTAGCTGTTTCAACCTTCGGTTATATAAATATCATATGGCATATATTTAATTTGCTACGACAATTTTACAATCGAAAAATGATATATACAAATTTGAACTATTAATGATATCTTTGTCTGTCTGTCTGGCTGCCCCTCTCTCTCTCTCTCTGTCTCTGTCTCTCTCTCTGTCTCTCTCTCTCTCCTCTCTCTCTCTCTCTCTCTCTCTCTCTCTCTATATATATATATATATATATATATATATATATATATATAAAACTGTAGTTGTGTGAGTGTCTGTCCCCTTCGATTTAGATTCCTAACTACTCCCACATTTTGCGGTGCAGTTTAACCAAATCTGGGTATCTTATAGTCGTGATTCATATCGAGCCCGTCTGAGTATTAGCACGCGTCTACGATGAGTCTACAATTTTAAAAATAATTTAACATCATTTTTTTATTCCATTTTAATGCATAATTTTTTGTGTGTCGATGGCGGCGGAGTTGGCGTCCATGGTCACACCTTCACCTGTTTGCTTCTCCCCTTCTTCCCTCCCTCGTGAAGCTGCGGGGAAGGGAGTGTAAGGAAATCAACGTCGTAATGCGTTGTGAAGGAAACCAGCATTCTTTTAGAACAACGACTTCATGGCTTGAAGACACCAAAACAAAAATGGCTAAGAAAGCCCGAATTTATAAGGGAAGTAACTCTCTAAAAATGCTTATATAGTTATTTCCCTTACAAACCCGAGCAACGCCGGGTAATACTGCTAGTATAGATATAAAACTGTAGTTGTGTGAGTGTCTGTCCCCTTCGATTTAGATTCCTAACTACTCCCACATTTTGCGGTGCAGTTTAACCAAATTCGGGTATCTTATAGTCGTGATTCATATCGAGCCCGTCTGGCTATTAGCGCGCGTCTACGATGAGTCTACGATTTTAAAAATAATTTAACATCATTTTTTATTCCATTTTAATGCATAATTTTTCGTGTGTCGATGGCGGCGGAGTTGGCGTCCATGGTCACACCTGCACCTGTTTGCTTCTCCCCTTCTTCCCTCCCTCGTGAAGCTGCGGGGAAGAGAGTGTAAGGAAATCAACGTCGTAAAGCGTTGTCAAGGAGACCAGCGTTCTTTTAGAACAACGACTTCATGGCTTGAAGACACCAAAACAGAAATGGCTAAGAAAGCCCGAATTGGCATCTAAAAGGGAAGTAACTCTCTAAAAATGCTTATATAGTTATTTCCCTTACAAACCAGAGCAACGCCGGGCGATACTGCTAGTATTTATATATATTAATAAATATAAGGGTAGCAAAAAATTCTAGAAAAAATTCTCCTCTACCAGCGGTCTAGCGAGAAAGAAAAGATAGTCAAAAACTATATTATATACATTCAACAATATAAGGAATGGCCATAATAGGACATTCGACTCACTAGAAAGAGCAGCCAAACTCAAGCCTCTGATAGTTGTAATTCTGAAATTGATAGAGAAATAAAAATACGTTTACCCCTTTCGTCTCTGGACTATGCATAGTTTCGGCAAACTTTTGTAAACAAATTAATTAAATTAAATTAAATTTATTTTTCAACTGGTGTGCCTCGTCAGCAGAGAAGCCGAAGACGAGTATATGTCCACGAGACGATGGTAAAGAAACCTCCAGTCTATATGCTCTAAATATATATTTGTGTGTCTGTGTTTGTCTCCCTAGCATTGCTTGACAACCGATGCTGGTGTGTTTCCGTCCCCGTCACATAGCCGTTCGGCAAAAACAGACCGATAGAATAAGTACTGGGCTTACAAAGAATAAGTCCCGGGGTTGATTTGCTCGACTAAAGGCGGTGCTCCAGCATGGCCACTGTCAAATGACTGAAACAAGTAAAATAAAATAACGGAAACTGAAAGAAGCCCGTCGTATATATGTATATATATGTGTATGTGCGTGTGTGTGTCTGTGTTTGTCCCCCTAGCATTGCTTGACAACCGATGCTGGTGTGTTTACGTCCCCGTCACATAGCCGTTCGGCAAAAACAGACCGATAGAATAAGTACTGGGCTTACAAAGAATAAGTCCCGGGGTCGATTTGCTCGACTAAAGGCGGTGCTCCAGCATGGCCGCAGTCAAATGACTGAAACAAGTAAAAGAGTAAAAGCGAATATACATTTTTTTTGTAAGTTTTCATAACATGATATTTCTTGTATGGAAGCACTCCGTCGGTTACGACGACGAGGGTTCCGGTTGATCCAATCAACGGAAGAGCCTGCTCGTGAAATTAACGTGTAAGTGGCTGAGCACTCCACAGACATGTGTACCCTTAACGTAGTTCTCGGGGATATTCAGCGTGACACCGAGAGTGACAAGGCCTTCCTGATGATTTCATTTGAATGAAACAGTTCTAGTCCTGTAGAAGCTCCTTCTATAAAATAAATTAATTTACTCTGCCATGTATTGAGTACCTTATTTACTGTGGTTAACCCCGACTCAACCCGGGACCTACATATATATATATATAGTTAATCCAAACAAGAAAGCACAAAAAAACACAACAACGCGAGGACGTGGAACAAATATGGTATTATTGGACGCTCTGGAAAGAAGGAAAGAGGGAGGGTTTAACGGTACACATGAGGTCACATTTTGAAATATATATATATATATATACAAATTGAGATAGGGGTTGTAAATGCAACCCTGAAGTACCCAACAAAGTTAATACATAAATGTTAAT
>NW_021835360.1:0-10000 GCF_006345805.1 Octopus sinensis | reverse complement strand
GTGAGTTGTAGTGTTATGCAAACATTGACCTCCTGGAATCTGTCCAGAGTCGTGCAACCAAACGCATACCCTCCATCAGACACCTACCATATTCTGAGCGCCTTGTTTCCCTGGGCATGGATTCACCGAAGCTCCGGCGTCTGGCGACGGACTTGGTAAACACCCACAAAGTTATCAACCATCTCACCAACAACAACACTGAACACCTTTTTGATCTCCATGTGTCCAACACACATGGACATGTCTACAAAGTCAGAAAACAACACAGCTGCCATGACTTTCGGAAACATTTTTTCATGCTCAGAGTTGCTGAAGCATGGAATAAACTGCCTGCGTCAGTTGTCGACTGCCATGACACTGCATCCTTTAAGGCCCTCATGCTTTCCGAAATCCGCCGAAACTAGCGGTTTGGCAAAAGAGACCGATAGAATAAGTACTGGGCTTACAAAGAATACCCACAAAGTTATCAACCACCTCACCAACAATAATACTGAACACCTTTTTGATCACCATGTGTCTAACACACGTGGACATGACTACAAAGTCAGAAAACAACACAGCTCCTTCCATGACTTTCGGAAACATTTTATCACGCTCAGAGTTGCTGAAGCATGGAACAAACTGCCTGCGTCAGTTGTCGACTGCCATGACACTGCATCCTTTAAGGCCCTCATGCTTTCCGAGATCCGCCGAAACTACACCTGATTATATATACACTTTAGATGAGTTGTAGTGCACCTGAGCACTGTACACAATTATTATTATTATTATTATTGTTATTATTATTATTATTATTATTATTATTATAACAAGAAAAAATACGGTCAATATTCTATGGTAAAATAAGGGTCACACTTACCTTTGCAATTCTAGCATCTGAGCCCATCAACTGCATCAGCTGACGCTTAAAATCCAACAAGGTGTATGTACAGTTTTCGCAACGTATTGCACTGTTATCAGGTGCTGCGGCTGTAGGACATTTTGCAGATTCGAAATGTTTTTTAGACCGTGGCTCCGACGCTGCAACCGTGACCATTTTCGAATGGTAATACCCTCCCGAGAGTGAATAATCCTGGCAGTGGACGTTGTTACCATGGGTCTGCGTAGGTACATTTCCACTACTTACGTTACATACAGAATATAAGTTCTCCCCCTGATGAAGACGTGCCAATACTCCGGAATTATGCGGTTCGTGATAAATCCGTTCATCCATAGCATAAACATCTTGGTTCAGTAGAGGTGCTAACCGGTCCTCAGCAATTTCTTGGTAGATATTTTCCATGTCGTAACCACAGCCGTTGAAATTATCCTGTTCATGATTCTGCAAGATAGGAAATAGAGCAAATCCTTTAGTTCAAAAAAGGTAACAGTATACATGTAGTTTTCTCTTTTTTTTTTTTACTTTTTACTTTCTTTCAGTCAATTGACTGCGGCCATGCTGGAGCACGGCCTTTTTTTAGTCGAGCAAATCGACACCCCGGGACTTATTCTATCGGTTCCCTTTTGCCGAACCGCTAAATGACGGGGATGTAAACACACCAGCATTAGCTGTCAAGCAATACTAGGGAGACAATCACACACACACAAACACCACACGCATATATATATATATACATATATAATATACGCTGGGCTTCTTTCAGTTTCCGTCTACAAATCCACTCACAAGGCTTTATATATACATATATATAATATATATAATATATATATATATACTCTTTTACTTGTTTCAGTCATTTGACTGCGGCCATGCTGGAGCACCACCTATTTTTAGTTGAGGAAATATATATATAATATTATATTATATATACACACAAAGCCTTGTGAGTGGGTTTGGTAGACGGAAACTGAAAGAAGCCCATCGTATATATATATATATATAGGGGCAGGAGTGGCTGTGAGGATGCCACGCAGTGGGACTGACCCGGAACCATGTGGTTGCTAAGCAAGCTACTTACCACACAGCCACTCCTAAGCCTATGTGTATATATATATATATAATATATATATATTAATACATACATATATATATATATAAACACGAGGCTTCTTTCAGTTTCCGTCTACTAAATCCACTCACAAGGCTTTGGTCGGCCCGTGGCTATAGCAGAAGACACTTGCCCAAGGTGCCACGCAGTGGGACTGAACCCGGAACCATGTGGTTGGTAAGCAAGCTACTTACTACACAGCCATTATTATATATATATCTCTTTTACTGTTTTATTCTTTTACTTGTTTCAGTCATTTGACTGGGGCCTGCTGGAGCACAGCCTTTTAGTCGAGCAAATCGACACCCCGGGATTAATTCTTTTTGTCAGCCCAGTACATATTCTATCGGTTCCTTTCGCCGAACCGCTAAGTGACGAGGACGTAAACACACCAGCATTGGCTGTCAAGCAATGCTAGGGGGACAAACACAGACACACAAACATATACATACATATATGTATATAAACACGACAGGCTTCTTTCAGTTTCCGTTTACAAAATCCACTCACAAGGCTTTGGGGGCTATAGCAGAAGACACTAGCCCAAGATGCCACGCAGTGGGACTGAACCCGGAACCATGTGGTTGGTTAGCAAGCTACTTACCACACAGCCACTCCTGCGCCTATATATATACGATGGGCTTCTTTCAGTTTCCGTCTACCAAATCCACTCACAAGGCATTGGTCGGCCCGGGGCTATAGCAGAAGACACTTGCCCAAGATGCCACGCAGTGGGACTGAACCCGGAACCATGTGGTTGGTTAGCAAGCTACTTACCACACAGCCACTCCTGCGCCTATATATATACGATGGGCTTCTTTCAGTTTCCGTCTACCAAATCCACTCACAAGGCATTGGTCGGCCTGAGGCTATAGCAGAAGACACTTGCCCAAGATGCCACGCAGTGGGACTGAACCTAGAACCATGTGGTTGGTTAGCAAGCTACTTACCACACAACCACTCCTGCGCCTATATATATACGATGGGCTTCTTTCAGTTTCCGTCTACCAAATCCACTCACAAGGCATTGGTCGGCCCGAGGCTATAGCAGAAGACACTTGCCCAAGATGCCACGCAGTGGGACTGAACCCAGAACCATGTGGGTGGTTAGCAAGCTACTTACCATACAGCCACTCCTGCGCCTATATATATACGATGGGCTTCTTTCAGTTTCCGTCTACCAAATCCACTCACAAGGCATTGGTCGGCCCGGGGCTATAGCAGAAGACACTTGCCCAAGATGCCACGCAGTGGGACTGAACCCAGAACCATGTGGTTGGTTAGCAAGCTACTTACACAGCCACCCTGCGCTATATATATTACGATGGGCTTCTTTCAGTTCCGTCTACCAAGTCCACTCACAAGGCATTTGTCGGCCCGGGGCTATAGCAGAAGACACTTGTCCAAGATGCCACTCAGTGGGACTGAACCAGAACCATGTGGTTGGTTAGCAAGCTACTTACCACAAAGCCACTCCTGCGCCTATATATATACGATGGGCTTCTTCAGTTTTCCGTCTACCAATACACTCACAAGGCATTGGTCGGCCCGAGGCTATAGCAGAAGACACTGCCCAAGATGCCACGCAGTGGGACTGAACCAGAACCATGTGGTGGTTAGCAAGCTACTTACCACACAGCCACTCCTGCGCCTATATATATACGATGGATTCTTTCAGTTTCCGTCTACCAAATCCACTCACAAGGCATTGGTCGGCCCGAGGCTATAGCAGAAGACACTTGCCCAAGATGCCACGCAGTGGGACTGAACCCAGAACCATGTGGTTGGTTAGCAAGCTACTTACCACACAGCCACTCCTGCGCCTATATATATACGATGGTTTCTTTCAGTTTCCGTCTACCAAATCCACTCACAAGGCATTGGTCGGCCGGGGCTATAGCAGAAGACACTTGCCCAAGATGCCACGCAGTGGGACTGAACCCAGAACCATGTGGTTGGTTAGCAAGCTACTTACCACACAGCCACTCCTGCGCCTATATATATACGATGGGCTTCTTTCAGTTTCCGTCTACCAAGTCCACTCACAAGGCATTTGTCGGCCCGGGGCTATAGCAGAAGACACTTGCCCAAGATGCCACGCAGTGGGACTGAACCCAGAACCATGTGGTGGTTAGGAAGCTACTTACCACACAGCCACTCTTGCGTCTATATATATACGATGGGCTTCTTTCAGTTTCCGTCTACCAAATCCACTCACAAGGCATTGGTCGGCCCGAGGCTATAGCAGAAGACACTTGCCCAAGATGCCACGCAGTGGGACTGAACCCAGAACCATGTGGTTGGTTAGCAAGCTACTTACCATACAGCCACTCCTGCGCCTATATATATACGATGGGCTTCTTTCAGTTTCCGTCTACCAAATCCACTCACAAGGCATTGGTCGGCCCGGGGCTATAGCAGAAGACACTTGCCCAAGATGCCATGCAGTGGGACTGAACCCGGAACCATGTGGTTGGTTAGCAAGCTACTTACCACACAGCCACTCCTGCACCTATATATATATATATATATATACGACGGGCTTCTTTCAGTTTCCGTCTACCAAATCCACTCACAAGGCATTGGTCGGCCGGGGCTATAGCAGAAGACACTTGCCCAAGATGCACGCAGTGGACTGAACCCAGAACCATGTGGTTGGTTAGCAGCTACTTACCCACACGCCACTCCTGCGCCTATATATATATACGACGGGCTTCTTTCAGTTTCCGTCTACCAAATCCACTCACAAGGCATTGGTCGGCCCGGGGCTATAGCAGAAGACACTTGCCCAAGATGCCACGCAGTGGGACTGAACCCAGAACCATGTGGTTGGTTAGCAAGCTACTTACCACACAGCCACTCCTGCGCCTATATATATATACGACGGGCTTCTTTCAGTTTCCGTCTACCAAATCCACTCACAAGGCATTGGTCGGCCTGGGGCTATAGCAGAAGACACTTGCCCAAGATGTCACGCAGTGGGACTGAACCCAGAACCATGTGGTGGTTAGCAAGCTACTTACCACACAGCCACTCCTGCACCTATATATATACGATGGGCTTCTTTCAGTTTCCGTCTACCAAATCCACTCACAAGGCATTGGTCGGCCCGGGGCTATAGCAGAAGACACTTGCCCAAGATGCCACGCAGTGGGATTGAATCCGGAACCATGTGGTTGGTTAGCAAGCTACTTACCACACAGCCACTCCTGCGCCTATATATATACGATGGGCTTCTTTCAGTTTCCGTCTACCAAATCCACTCACAAGGCATCGGTCGGCCCGGGGCTATAGCAGGAGACAGTTGCCCAAGGTCCACGCAGTGGGACTGAATCCGGAACCATGTGGTTGGATAGCAAGCTACTTACCACACAGCCACTCCTGCGCCTATATATATACGATGGGCTTCTTTCAGTTTCCGTCTACCAAATCCACTCACAAGGCATCAGTCAGCCCGGGGCTATAGCAGAAGACACCTGCCCAAGGTGCCACGCAGTGGGACTTAATCCGGAACCATGTGGTTGGTCAGCAAGCTACTTACCACACAGCCACTCCTGCGCCTATATATATACGATGGGCTTCTTTCAGTTTCCGTCTACCAAATCCACTCACAAGGCATCGGTCAGCCCGGGGCTATAGCAGAAGACACCTGCCCAAGGTGCCACGCAGTGGGACTTAATCCGGAACCATGTGGTTGGTCAGCAAGCTACTTACCACACGGCCACTCCTGCGCCTATATATATACGATGGGCTTCTTTCAGTTTCCGTCTACCAAATCCACTCACAAGGCATTGGTCGGCCCGGGGCTATAGCAGAAGACACTTGCCGAAGATGCCACGCAGTGGGACTGAACCCAGAACCATGTGGTTGGTTAGCAAGCTACTTACCACACAGCCACTCCTGCGCCTATTTTGGTTGTGCGTGAGAAGAACCGGCAGGACAAGTGAGACCATAACCTGTGGCCTCTACCTGGGATGTAGCCAGTCGACTTATGCATATCATTCCTTGTGCATACCTTTCCTTATTACCATATCAGACCGGAGGGTTCTCTTTGAACTAACCCTGAAATCGGTCCGATATAGTAATAATGGAATTTTTTAGAGATCTCTGTCGACCATTTTCGAGTAGCGTGCGTCCTGGGAAAAAAAATTATATGGTAAATGGACATTATGTGCAATTTTCGGTATATTTGGCATTAGAAATTTTTTTCGTTTGCCCTTATTTATAACTTGTGAGATGGAAACTGTAAGAAGCCCGTCGTATATATATGTATGTATATATATATATAGGCGTAGGAGTGGCTGTGTGGTAAGTAGCTTGCTTACCAACCACATTGTTCCGGGTTCAGTCCCACTGCGTGGCACCTTGGGCAAGTGTCTTCTACTATAGCTCGGGCCGACCAAAGCCTTGCGAGTGGATTGGTAGACGGAACTGAAAGAAGCCCATTTATATAGTATATAATATATATATATTATATATATATATTATATATATATATATATATATATATATATATATATATATTATATATATAATTATATGTATATTATATATATTATATATATATGTATATATATATATTAATATATATATATATATATATATATATATATATATATATAGGCGTAGGAGTGGCTGTGTGGTAAGTAGCTTCTTTACCAACCACATGGTTCTGGGTTCAGTCCCACTGCGTGGCACCTTGGGCAGGACTCTTCTACTATAGCCTCTGGCCGACCAAAGCCTTGTGAGTGGATTTGGTAGACGGAAACTGAAAGAAGCCCGTCGTATATATTGATGTATATATATATGTATTTATGTGTATGTTTGCGTGTCTGTGTTTGTCCCCCTAGCATTGCTTGACAACTGATGCTGATGTGTTCGGCAAAAGAGACCGATAGAATAAGTACTTGTCTTACAAAGAATAAGTCCCGGGGTCGAGTTGCTCGCCTGAAGGCGGTGCCCCAGCATGGCCACAGTCAAATGACTGAAACAAGTAAAAGAGTAAAGAGTAAAGAGTATATGACGCACACACACACACACACACACAATAGCTATATACAAATATGTGCACACACAGACATAGGCAGGCACACATTCATTTATAGTAAAAGTTCACGAAAAAAAACAAAAGACGAAGACAGGTGGTGTAGAAAGCAAATAGATGTATTAGAATAACGCTCAGGAATTGAAAAAATCCTTTACATTTTGAGCCTACGCTCTTCTACAGAAAGGGACACAGAAAAAACAAGGAGAGAAAAAAGTGTGTTTAGTGGCTACAAATCTAAATATATATATATATATATATATATATATATATATATACTTTATTTAAAGCAGCACAAAATTCAACAAAACCTGTTACTCTGAGTTTCCGGTTACCGTTCACCTAGCAAAAACTGTCCGACGAACGGCAACAGGAAACTCAGAGTAACAGGTTTTGTTGAATTTTCTGCTGCTTTAAATGAAGCATATTACTCCTACCACTGGTATTTGAGTACTCTTTTTTCCACCTTGTTTCACATTTATGTGTTTACTCCGGTATGTATATATATATATATTTATATGGGGAGAATTCAGGAATTGAAAAAGTCTTTAATGTTTTGAGCCTACGCTCTTATACAGAAAGGAACACGGAAAGAAACAAGGAGAGAAAATAAATGTGTGTAGTGGCTAAAGATCTACACACACACACACACACACACACACCACACACCACACACACACACACACATATATATAATATATATACATATATATATATATACATATATATATATATATTTAATCCAAACAAGAAAGCACAAAAAAACACAACAACGCGAGGACGTGGAACAAATATAGTATTATTGGACGCTCAGGAAAGAAGAAGGGTTTAACGTTTTGAGCGGAGCTCTTCGTCGGAAACATAGGAGAAGGAAAGATCCAGAGAAAGGAAGACAGAGGAAAAATTCGCCAACGGTACACATGCGGTCATATATATATAGGGAGGGTTCACGAAAAAAACAAAAGACGAAGACAGGTGGTGTAGAAAACAAACAGATGTATTAGTATAACGCTCAGGAATGAAAAATCCGTTAGGTTTTGAGTCTATGCACTTCTACAGAAAGGGACACGGAAAGAAACAAGTAGAGAAAATAAATGTGTATAGTGGCTACCGATCTACATATATATATATACTAGCAGCATAGCCGGCATTCCCGGGTATGTAAGAGCCTCTGGAGCAGACATGATGCTCGCTGTGAATTTCAAAAAAATTCTTACCAATTTGAGAAAGATATTGTCGAAAATATGTCACCTTAATTTGAACGCGATTTTCCAAAATGTCATGATTTTATCGATTTTTCTGATGGTAAGGTATTGCATGGAAAACTAACGTCAGAATTAAGTTTCTTAGGGTAACATTAAGCTTCACCATGGGTTTGGGAAAATCGATTGCAAGTTGCGAAACTACAACAGAAAATGTGTTGCAAATAAAAAGCTTAGATCTCGACCCCATGTCGAATTTATCGATTTTTTTCAGAACTGGGGGAACTTTTAAAAATTTTCGCTGCTTTAGTTTAGAATTATGACATTGGGCTATGTGTGTGTCAAGTTTCATCAGAATCGGTTGAAAGCCGTGGTCAGGGTGAGGGTACAACCTGACAGACACACAGAAACACAGACAGACAAACTGCGTTTATAAAGATATATATATATATACTTTACTTAAAGCAGCAGAAAATTCAACAAAACCTGTTACCCTGAGTTTCTCGTTGCCGTTCATCTAGCAAAAACTGTCCGATGAACGGCAACGGCAAACTCAGAGTAACAGGTTTTGTTGAATTTTCTGCTGCTTTAAATAAAGCATATTACTCTACCACTGGTATTTGAGTACTCTTTTTTCCACCTTGTTCCACATTTATGTGTTTACTCCGGTATATATATATGTCTGGCGTCTGGCACCTGTGTCGGTGGCACATAAAAAACACCATCCGAGCGTGGCCGTCTGCCAGCCTCGTCTGGCACCTGTGTCGGTGGCACATAAAAAACACCATCCGAGCGTGGCCGTCTGCCAGCCTCGTCTGGCACCTGTGTCGGTGGCACATAAAATCACCCACTACACTCTCGGAGTGGTTGGCGTTAGGAAGGGCATCCAGCTGTAGAAACACTGCCAGATCTGACTGGCCTGGTGCAGCCTTCGAGCTTGCCAGACCCCAGTTGAACCGTCCAACCCATGCTAGCATGGAAAGCGGACGTTAAACGATGATGATGATGATGATGATGATGATGATATATATATATATCATCATCATCATCGTTTAACATCCGTTTTCCGCGCTGGCACGGGTTGGACGGTTCGACCGGGGTCTGGGAAGCCAGGGGCTGCACCAGGCTCCAGTCTGATCTGGCAGTGTTTCTACAGCTGGATGCCCTTCCTAACGCCAACCACTCCGTGAGTGTAGTGGGTGCTTTTTACATGCCACCTGCACAGGTGCCAGGGGGGTCTGGCATCGGCCACGATCGATTGGTGCTTTTAACGTATCACTGGCACGGAAGCCAGCCAAGGTGGCGCTGGCATCGGCCACGTTCGGATGGTGCTTTTTATGTGCCATCGGCACAGAAGCTAGTCGAGGCGGTGCTGGCATATATATATATATATATATATATATATATATGCCTTGTGAGTGGATTTGGTAGATGGAAACTGAAAGAAGCCTGTCGTATATGGTATATATACAATATGTGTGTGTGTGTTTTGTGTGTCTGTGTTTGTCCCACTAGCATTGTTTGACAACCGATGCTGGTGTGTTTACGTCCGTCACTTAGCGGTTCGGCAAAAGAGACCGATAGAATAAGTACTGGGCTTACAAAGAATAAGTCCCGGGGTCGATTTGCTCGACTAAAGGTGGTGCTCCAGCCTGGCCGCAGTCAAATGACTGAAACAAGTTATATATATATATGGGGCGAATTCAGGAATTGAAAAAGTCTTTTACGTTTTGAGCCTACGCTCGTATACAGAAAGGAACACGGAA
>NW_021835359.1:22500-40206 GCF_006345805.1 Octopus sinensis | reverse complement strand
CTGTATTATTATAACTTTGTATGAATGGATTTTGTCTATTAAGAATTGAAGACAGAACAAAGTTTTAATATCCAACCTAAAACCATTCCACTTATTTTCTTTTTTTTTTTGTTTTCTTCATTATTTAACTCTTCTGTTACAGATTTCACCCCCAAACACTCAAGTAAACAAGAAATCTTCTAAGTTTCGTATCTCGACGGATAATGGTTTTTTCTCATCCGTCTTGTTATACACGGGTTTACTCACTTGAAATAGAAGAATGAAAATAATTTCCTGTAAATCTATTTAAACGTAAATTTGAACTTTAAACCTTACAAAAATCCACTGATTATGGAGAAATTCTGAAACGTTCGACTGTTTATAAAAAGAAAAAAAGGAAATCTATATCTGGAGAAGGATAACTGTTAATACATTTGCTAAATATAGTTGTGTTACAAAGGAAGACCAGCGTTCTAATAATCGTTGGAAAAAAGAAGAGACGTGAGTTAGAGAAAGACAAAGAAAATCGAGAGAGAGAGAGAGAGAGAGAGAGAAGAGAGAGAGAGAGAGAGAAGAGAGAGAGAGAAGAGAGAGAGAGAAGAGAGAGGAGAGGAGAAAGAAGGGGGTAGGTTAAAACGGTTATATTTTCATTCTACATGAATGTGTGTGTGTGTATATATATATATATATATATATATATGTATATATATTGTATGTATGGATTATGTAGCTTTGTCTGTGTGTATGTGTTTTCTGTAGGATTTATTAAATTTGTTTTTATTTTGGAGAATTCAAACCTGGCTCCACACCAACAAGTGGAAAGGCTCTTTTATTTCAGTTTAAGACAGGTGTTGAGGTGGGTGGCAGGGATTGGTTTGTGGTTGCCTGAATTGGTTGATATGTGTGTGTATATAAGCATGTTTCTGCTCATGGATAGCCTGTGTTTGTATGGGACATATTCGTTTCATTTCAATAAACAAAAATCTATGCTTCACCGTTATTTCTATGTGTGTTCACTCATGCCATTTCCACGTATGTCTGCCCCAGCAAATACACATGAATTGGGGTCCCTAGAGAATTGTACACATTTTTCATATGTATGTTCTTTTTTGTTTTCGATTAATTAAACTCTTCTTGCCAGGAAGGAGCAGCTTTCTAACAAATATACGAAGCTGCACCTTTGGAATGTAGATAACGAAAACAATGTCACATTTTAAATCTAAGAAAAGCCTTGCATACTTTTACTGTTTCGCTTACAGGCAGTATTTGTAATGTGTGAATCGGCTGGTCGATTTCTTTTCTGAAAATCCAAGCTTATCCATACTAACAGGCATTTGCTTACAAAACCAAGTGTTCCAATATTTATCGGCATAAATGTCTACCACAGAAATACATAATCTACTTTTCCAAGTTGCATTAGAACGCCAAGAGCCTAACCGTTCTTTTTGTTGTTTATTGGGTATTTGGTAGCAATCTCTTGTTTTTATATTGCAAACGCACAGCCTTCGAAGTGTGATGTGATGTAGTGGTCACTAGTCCGAGAGAGGTTTCGCGTCATGTCAATACTACCGTCTTCTTCAAGGGTGGCGTGCTGGCAGAACTGCTAGTATGCCGGGAAAATGCTTGGCGGCATTTCATCCGTCTTCATGTTCGGAGTTCAAATGCGGTCGGGGTCGATTTTGTCTTTCATCCTTTAGGGGTCGATAAAATAAATACCAGTTGAAAACTGAGCTCGATTTAAACAATTTAACTCCTTCCTGAAAGAGCTGGAATTTGTGCCAAAATTTGAAACCAATATTACTGCCTTCTTCAAATGTTCAGGAAACATACCTATGCATGATTTTGTTTTGGTAAGCTGAGCGTTTCGTATCGAGGTCTTCTTTGAGGTATGTTAGTCTGTCTGTTTGGGGTTGGTATGAGAGGTCAGGAGGAAGAGAGTACTTCCGATACGTAGGATAGTGTTCTCCCCACCATTCGGCATTAAATTAATATACTTATTTTTGCTGCTGTTGTATAGCAAGTGCTGTCTACGAGAGACTATACGACATTAGAAGGCTGTCTGCACGGATCTCTTTTAAGCCCCTACCCATTTCATCTCTTCTAGGGTAGAGCCTGTTGACATCACTATTTCTGGAGAGGTTTCCAATTGATGTATCTAGCAGGTTTTAACGTCTGTAGAGTGGATTTCTTCTACAAATCAGTCAAGTATTCCAAATGTTAGAATCAGCACTGGTACTGCCAATGCATATATGTACGCATGTATGTATGAATGCATGTATGTATGTATGCATGTTTGTATGTATGTATGTATGAATGCATGTTTGTATGTATGTATGTATGTATGAATGCATGCTTGTATGTATGCGTGTATGTGTGTATGAATGTATGTATGTATGAACGTATGTATGCATGCATGTATGTATGTATGTATGCATGTATGTATGCATGTATGCATGTATGCATGTATGTATGTATGTATGTATGTACGTACGTATGCATGCATGTATGTATGCATGTATGTATGCATGTATGTATGTATGTATGTATGTATGTATGTATGTATGTATGTATGAATGTATGCATGAATGTATTCATGTATGCATGTATGTATGAATGCGCATGCGCACACGCTGCATACGCTTTCAAAGATGCATGAACTTTAGTTCTATTAAAACAAAGGGAAAGATACCTTTTCAATTATATCTGAATATAATACTAATTTTTATCTATTATTTTTGTTTATATCGCAAGGAATTTTCTTTAAAAAATGGTATTAGTAATTCATTTTAAAAACAAAGGGCGGAAATAACAATGGCAGCACCAAAGTAACAATACTTAACACTAAGAAAGAAGATAGATACAAGAACACGAACAATAGCAAACGAAGACCCCCCCCCTCCTTTCTTCCCAGCCTGGAAGAAAACCATTGCCTGGTCTGTAGAGATGCTAGAAATAGCTGTTAAATCACACCAAATCTCATCTGTAACGAATACTCTGAACGCTGTGAGCCAGAATCATTTGGAGCCTGGCCTAACTTGCGCACAAATCAGTGAATGTTGTCTTTATCGATTTCTATATCGGAGCAAGTATTTTCGGTTCAGCTCTGAACGCTCGGGGTATTCGTCACTGAGGAGATCGCATGAGATCGAAACACGGTGTCTGGTAGTATACTGGCGTCCTGAGCTGTGCTGCTGCTACTACTACTACTACTACTACTACTACTACTACTACTACTACTACTACTACTACTACTACTAGTTTCAAATCTCGACAGAAGGCCGGTTGTGTAAATCGGTTACGTAGATTCCAGTGTTCAACTGGTACTTACTTTATCGATCCAGAAAGGATGAAAGGTAAAGTCAACCTTGACGAAATTTGAACTAAAAACGTATTGAGTCGGAAGAAATGCTACTAAGCGGCAGCGAGTCTGCTAATTTGCCATAATAATAATAATAATAATAATAATAATAATAATAATAACAATAATAATAATAATAATAATAATAATAATAATAATAATAACAATAATAATAATAATATTAATAATAATAATGAAATAATAATAATAATAATATATATAATAATAATAATAATAATAATAATAATAATTTTAATAATATAATTAATAATAATAATAATAATCATAATAATAATAATTAATAATAATTAATAATAATAATAATAATAATAATATATAAATAATAATATGCCCTGATGCAGTACCAGGCAGTGGCTCTCATGGCTTCTGATCTTAACTGATTGGAAGTGTTATCATGTACATTGTTTTGTCTTGGTATAAAAGATGGGCTACAGCAAATATTCTGCTCAATACCACAGATTTGCTTGTCAGTTGTTTGACCTTAACCAGTTGAGCATGTCCCTTAGTGGCTGACGATATGTGCATCTCTGATCACGCAGAAGTAGTGGGGGAGCATCATAGCCATGTTTGAGAAGGATTCTTTGGGGTTTGAATAATTCACCTCTGGAAACATGGGTGTTTCGTTCAACGTCCTTAACAACCCTTATTCAGGGACCTTTTGAGCGGGATGGGTTACTCGATCTGAAGAAAATTCTAACTGGGCTCCACCTGCAAGGTCATGTGCTGTTTATCTTGATATGAGATCACCATGTCGTGCACATATGGTTGTGATGCATGTGCCTGGTGTACCCTTATCAGACGGGTAGTCATGATGGGTATACTGGGTTCGTATATTTTACCCCAGTGTCACTTTGATGGCATGCTCTGCTCGCTCACTCAATAATAATAATAATAATAATGATAATAATAATAATGATGATAATAATAATAATAATAATAATAAAATAATAATAATAATAATAATTAATAATGAAATGATAAGATATATATAATAATAATAATAATAATATAATATATATAATAATGATAATAATGATAATAATAATCTAATAATAATAATGATTGATGAATATAATAATAATAAAATAATAATAACAATAATAATAATAATAATAATAATAATAATAATGATAATAATAATAACAACAATCCAATAATTTGAAGGAGGGGGATAGTCGATTTTATCTACCCCAATCGTTCACTGGTACTTATTTTATCGACCCCGAAAAGATGAAAGGCAAAGTTAACCTCGGTGAAATTTGAACTCAGAACGTAAAGATGGTCGAAATACCGCTAAGCATTGAACACCCGGCGTGCTAATAACTCTGCCATCTCACCGCCTTATTAGTTACAATAATATCAATTTCGTTTATTGCTCGCAAGTGTCCAAAACCTTTTGGACATACAAGGACGAAATATAAACCAAGATACAAACGGTTGGTTGCGGGATAGGAGGCTGACGTCGAGTGTACAGAAGTCAAGCAAAATAAAAGATGTAAAAATAAAAAAATTCAAATAACAACAACAACAACAATGATAATGATGATGATGATGATGACGACGATGGTAAGGATGATGATAATACAGCATCCGTATGATGGTAAGTGGAATGTTTTAATTAAGAAATGAATAAATAACAAGGAAGGAATGGTGAAAGTATTTAAATGGACGGCTCTTGGAGAAGCCCTCGGCGCCAAGATAAAGAGATAAACTCCAGGCGAAATATAATTACATTAAGCATGTTTGGCAAGAGAGAAATCACTAGGAGCGATTTTACATATACATACATATATACACAAATATGTACGTACACATACACAAGTATGTACACGTATATATACATAAATACATGTGTGTATGTGTGTGTGTGTGTGGTGTGTGTATGCTTAAAATAATAACCACAATAGCCACGTGTTAACAAAACAGCAACAACAAGAATAAGAAAAATTAACGTTAAAATCCATTTAAAACTTTACAACATAAATATTATAAAACGAAAACGTTAAGGAAGATAAAAACATTAAAAAAACCCCAGCAAAACTCAACTAGACAGACAGAATGGTGACTATCGATAAAATAACGAAATAACGAAATGAAGAATTGGAAAGTAATACGAAGATTAATTGCTCAAACTCTGGGCCGGAAGTTTGAAAAGCAGGACAAATAGCAACAACTGATAGCTATAAAAGCCACACAACTGCTGAATGGCGGCCATGTTAGATGTGTGTCGCCATTTTGTAACAAAGGCAACATGTAAAATGTCATAGAAGCATACATTTGCAGAAAAAAAATAGGCCCTCCTATACATACATACATACATACATAAATACATACATACATGCATGCATACATACATACATACATACATACATACAAACAGGCAGACATATATATATACATGCATACATACATTCATACATACATACATGCATGCATACATACATAAATTCATACATACATATATACATACATACATACATGCATACATACATACATACATACATACATACATACATTCATACATACATACGTGCATACATACATACATACATACGTGCATACATACGTGCATACATACATACATACATACATACATACATAGTCGCACAAAATGACATACATACGTGCATACATACATACATGCATGTATACGTGCATAGATAAAATTATAAGTCGGTAAACCATTCTCTCTTCCCCCCCTCTCTCTCTCTCTCTCTCTCTCTCACACACACGCACACGTATACACAAACACAACTACATCTGTATTCATTTCTTTATTTTCAATATGGATTATAGTGACTTAATCCCTTTGAAATATAGACGAAACCCACAATGTTTAGAAATACCCAACAAAAAAAAACAAAAAAAAGAAAAATTGTCGGCCTTTAGCCATTAATGCAGTTCCCACAAGACCGCTGCTGGAGACGTGAAGGATCCTTTCGGTCATAGCGTAGTTAGTATGTCATATCGCTCAAACTGCCATCGTTTCTTGCGGTCTTTTCCGGTTATTTTTCAGCAAAATCCCTTCCAGCTTTACAGAATTCTCTTTCTCCTCAACTCCGTACAACATATTTACGGGTAATGGACTTCAAATCTCCCTTTCCACGCCTCCAGGTACCTCACAGACATATACGTGAAGAGCAAAATTACTTTGGGTCGCTTCAAAAAAAACCAACAAGTTTGCTGGCTCTAAACAGTGTCCCTAAAATTACCCTCAATCATTGTATCCCAAAGCTAGCCTCTATAATCTTTCTCCCCTACATTGATCTACCCTGGTTTATGGAAATATCCTATAATGCGTCTCGTTATCAAGGAGGGCAAAATCTCTGATCTGAATACTACCGTCCTACTACATCCATTCCCAGTTAAGATATCTAATAATCCTGACGTTCCGCAATGCCTAAAACCCCACATCTTAATGGCCATCATTATGGCTTTCATAGAGCACAATCACAAAAAGTTATAGTCTTCTGTGTGAACCACCAACGGGTCATCATTTAAAAGGTATTTGGTGTTTTCTGGTAGGTGAATCTTCAATCGAAACTGCACGCTTACATGGATCAACAGCTTCCCATTAAATCGCACTTTCACAGTGTGTATTGATGTAGCTCCTCATTACATAGACCCTATTAATTCTGATATGTCCCTGGGTCTGGTTTCGTCCGCTGATCACTTCCTTCTGTATATTATTAATCACCTACTCGCTTCCCCCTCCACCAACTATTTTCCCTCAGATGGTTCTACTTGCTTATTCTTCCCTAATTTTCACCAACCATGCATCGGGGACCCCCACGCATCAATCCTGTAATGATTCCACGAACAGAAACCCTGAAAGCATCTTTCGGTTCGGCTACGCTAAGCTTGTCTTTGCAGCAAAAATAACACACCTACAACTTATACCACGACATCAATTCCTAATCGTGAGCAAGACGGAACTAAATAGTTTGTTCAGGTTTTTCTTTTTCCTTTGGTTTTACTGCTTTCCTCACGTAACACCCAGCAGTCGGAAATGAGGACCAAATTTTATTATCGAAGTTAAAGGAAACGTTCAGGTATCGTTAATTAATTCTTGGTATTGATGTCGTGAATCATGTACCTTTCATTATCTTTAGGTCGATGGATATCGATGAACCATTAATCGATGAACCATTAAATAAAGACATTTATATAGAAAATTACACTCGTTGTATTATAATGTAGGTAAGTCTTTCCTATATTGTTTTCATGATTTCCCTCCAAATCAATCTGATCCAGGAGATCTATCACTAAATGCATTCCTACCATGACCACCATGTCTTTTATGTGTTTGGATTGTCATACTGTTCTATGACAGCAGGATTTGATTTGAGTAAGGTTTGATTAGCTCGTTCTTGAAGTGGGATTGATCACACGAAGGCCACGTGATGTGCAGTTTCCGTACGTGTTTTATACAAGAGGGAAAGAGGGAGAGAGAAAGATATATATATATATATATATATATATATATAGAGAGAGAGAGAGAAGGAGAGAAAAGAAAAGAGAGAGAGGAAGTGAGAAAGGAAGATAGATAGATAGAGATTGACAGGAAGAGAGAGAAAAATAGAGATAGAAAGAGAAAGACAGGAAGAAAAAGAGAAGTGAGAGAAGACGATAGAGAGAGAGAAGGAGGGAGAGGAAAAGGGAGAGAGAGAGAAATAAAAAGAGAAAGAAAGAAAAGAAAAGAGAGAGAGGAAGAGAGTGAAAAATAGAGATAGAAAGAGAGAGGAAGGCAAAAAGAAAAAGAGAGGAAGTGAGAGAAGACGCTAGAGAGAGAGAGAGAGAGAGAGGAAGGGAGAAAGAGGGAGAGAGAAAAAATAAAGAGAGAAAGAAAGAAAAGAGAGACAGAGAAGAAGAGAGAGAAAGATATATAGAGCAAAAGATAGATAGAGAAAGATAGATAGCTAGAGAGAGAGAGAAAAGAGAGAGGGAGAGAGAGTGAGAAAGAGAAAAAGAGAAATATAAAACGTCCATAATGGCAGCTCCACACAGTAACTTCCGGAAGTGATGCGACGTAACCAGCGTTGCTTTAGATTACTTCTCAGACTCTAATCTATTAAAATTGGTTATTGAACTGACTTTTATTGAGTTTCCCTGAGTTTCGACTTTGGCAATCGATTATCTCTTTCTGGATTGAGTAATTTTCTGTTATCCATCCATCCATCCATCCATCTATCCAATTATCTATCTATCTATCTATCTATCTATCTATCTATCTATCTATCTATCTATCTATCTATCTATCTATCTATCTATCTATCTACCTACCTACCTACCTACCTACCTACCTACCTACCTACCTATCTATCTATCTATCTATCTATCTATCTATCTATCTATCTATCTATCTATCTATCTATCTATCTGTCTGTCTGTCTGTCTGTCTGTCTATCTATCTATCTATCTATCTATCTATCTATCTATCTATCTATCTATCTATCTATCTATCTATCTATCTATCTATCGAACAATCTATCTTCGTTTTCTATCCTTCTGCACTCATAGCTATATATACATATATATATATATATATATATATCCTCGCATATCTTTTTACTTGTGGGTATGTGTGTGTGTGTGTGTGTGTGTGTGTGTGTGTGTGTGTGCATGTGTGTATGCATGTGTCTATGTCTGAGAATGTTTGTGTGCACAGATGTCTGCCTTTGTGTCTAATTGCGCAGCACATCTCAATTTTCTGTCAAGACGAGGGCAGAAACGATGACACAACGTGTCGATATTCCATTTCAAATCTTTAAAGATGAAAGATGACGACAACCAGCATCTTTCGATTCTGTTGTTATGTTACTGTTATGTAATCTCTCCCCTTCCAGCCTTATTTGAACTCTTGAACTTTCTAGAATCTTCTAAATTCAACCATTTTTGACGTCACTGCTTATAACGGAATATTTTAAAGAGACACTCATTATCGCTATGGACTCCGCGTGGGCAGTCATCTAAAAGTTTTTGTTCATCATGATGCCGACATAAGTTCCTTGTCTTTCCTGATGAGAAGGCGGCATAATGCACCCCTTATTCCTTCGAAATTAGGAATATGCAGTCTTCGAAACATATGTCGAGAATAAAGGAATTTTGTTAAATCGTCATTCAACTCCATTCTTTCATTTATTTGTATAAATGAAAAAACACAAATTTCCACACGAAAGCACGTGATCTCTGCCCTTGGCATGCAGCTTCAACCGTGTTTTTCTGACGTGAATTTGCTATCCGGGTATCGGTTAACCGAATTATCCATACTAGGATAATTCATTCAACTACTATATATATATATATACATGACAGACTTCTTTCAGTTTCCGTCTACCAAATCTACTCACAAACCGGAGGCTAAACTAGAATTCATTTGCTCCAGGTGATACGCACTGGGATTGAAACCGGAACCATGTGGTTGGGAAGCAAGCTTCTTGCCACATATCCCTGTGATGTCTTTCCTCAAAGCATTAGGGAAATCTTTTCAAACGCGAATCAAAACTGTATTACAGACTCGGTCATTGAGAAACTTTTCATAAGCGATATGCCAATTGTAAACGCGAGGAAGGTGAGGAGTGAGGTGAATTGCTTCCTGTGTTTTATTTGTATTTATTTCCATCAGACTTTGGAGGATGAAAGTTAAGCCGACCTCAGTGGAATGAGAGACAAATGAAACAAATGTAAAAGATTGTTCTGGCGAATATCAATATTCTTAGTCATTTAATAAATCGACTTTTATGATCCTGACAATTCGTCCTTCGCTGGCATTAGACAGAAACATTGGAAAAGACGGGAGATGAAAAAGAGTCGTTTAATTAGAGGGAATTGTTCAGGGACATGTAAAATATGTAACATGTAGCACATACATAAGATGACAATTCTACTGTATGAATCATCATCAAGATGTGAACGCATTAATAAACATTCAAAATCGATATGTTGCGGTCATCAGTTTACACAGCATGTGGCTGGACAAAGTAACTGGTGAAAGATATTGTCTATTTAGAAAATCCTGATCGGTAATGTTCCGAGATGTTGGTCAAAATGCCACAGACATATTACATATCTTAGAGAAACACACACTGACATATTGTATAACTTCGAGGAATATGGTTCCTGGTATAGAAACACACATACACGACACACTGCATATCTTAGATCGACGCACACAGACCAGACATATTGCATTTCCTACGACGCATATATATTGGTTTCATTGACTGGAACTCAATAATTCTTCCAGAAATAGTCATTATTTAACCAAATTCTTTAGATTTTGAACTTAGAATATTTCTGAGAATGATAGAAAATATTTTGACAGGATTCAACACCAAGTTCACAACTAATCCGGCCAACGTTGTTTCCTTTGATCAAAGACATATTTTTCTTCCCAACTGGAATGAAAATCGTACTTGATAAGGAAAGAGAATAAACGGCTGCTGCATGGTCAATGGTTTCATTCTGAAAACCGGGTGGTTTCGGGGTCGAGTCCCGCTCTGTGTTATCTCGGTTTGGTGTCTTTTAACACACCATCAGGTCATTTCAAGTTTTCTCAACTGGGCGGAAGCCATCGGATAGACCGTCGTTGGTTGGTTTTCGTTGCTGGACTTCATTCATCAACCAGTTTAACATCTCATCCTTACCCGGTCGTTGACTATCTTTACTGGAGTCGATGCTGTGGCAAGCATTCAAGCTAGGTTTTGGGGGGTTAACTTCCTTCCTTCCTTCCTTTCATTCTTTCTTTCTTTCTTTCTTTCTATTTCCTTCCTTCCTTCCTTCCTTCCAACTTTTCTTCCTTTCTTTCTTTCATTTTTTCCCTTCCTTCCTTCCTTCCTTCCTTCCTTACTGCCAACTTTTCTTCCTTTCTTTCTTCTTTCTTTCTTTCTTTCTTTTTCCTTCGTTCCTTCCTTCCTTCTTTCTTTCTTTCTTTTTTTCTTTCTTTCTTTCTTTCGTCCTTCGTTCCTTCGTTCTTCTCTTTGTTCTTTCGTTCCTCTCTTTCCTTCCTGCATCCAAAGACAAACCCGGACATTTGTTTTCCTCATTTGACCAATCCATTAAAAAAACAAAAAAACATTCGATCCCATATTGACCCTCTTCCCGAAAATCGACGGGTAATAAAATATAAAAAAAAGATACCGAAAGATTCCCCATTTCGAACCGGATTACAATTCAAACGACAGGAAATATCGACAAGATTCCTTTATTTATGCAAATATTGATTTCTATGGGAGAAATAGGAATTTATTGAAGTGATGGCTCTTTTGAAGACATGTAATTCCAAACGAAACAAAATGAAGTGAAATATTTAAAACTAGGAATTGAAACCGTGTCGTGACCATTCGCGTTTCAGCTGACCATTGCCAAACGCATGTTTGTTTCTTTTGATTGGGGAACAGTAAATGGAAGATGTGATATTTATCCTTTGCTAAATGACATTAAAAGCATAAGTTGTCGCTAAATTTGATCGCAGTTAACTTTGATCACGTTTAGCTTTGATCGCGGTTAACTTTGATCGAGGTTAACTTTGATCGCGGTTAACTTTGATCGAGGTTAACTTTGATCACGTTTAGCTTTGATCGCGGTTAACTTTGATCACGTTTAGCTTTGATCGCGGTTAACTTTGATCAAGGTTAACTTTGATCGAAGTTAACTTTGATCGAGGTTAACTTTGATCGAAGTTAAATTTGCCTTTTATCCTTCTGAGTCGATAAAATAAAGTACCAGTGAAGTGCTCAGGTGGACAGTACCGAGTAATACAAGTAATACACTGTCCCCTCAAAATTATTGGCCTTTGCCAAAATTGGAAACCGTATACGAATTTCAGTCGTACGCAAGGACCAAATTGTATCCTTCGAAATTTTTTTGTCATCATGTCATATATTTTAGTTAAACGATTTTAAAACATCACCAATCAAAAGATAAGCTCTATAGATATGATTGTTCTTATATCAGCAGCTATCACCGTATTTCAGCTGCCTTTTCTGGCAATGACATTTAGAAACACTTTGTAATAATCACAGAAAAGTTTTCAGTTTTAGATACGTAATACATAAGGGAGATTAGAGTAAAGAATAATGGATAATATTTTCTTGAGAAATTTTAACAATAACATAATCACTCTCTGTTCGTTGCCGATAAGATAAAAAAATCTATACAAGACGGCAGCAAAGCAGAGATGAATAATAATAATAATAATAATAATAATAATAATAATAATAATAATAATAATAATAATAATGATAATAATGTCACTGAGGTATTCGTTGATATCTATATCGTTAACGATAAAGATATTGAAATTTAAAGGGATAAGAATACCAGTACTGAAATTGCTGGAGGAAATATATTAGAAATATATTATTTTGTAATGGAAATGGCATATGCTAATTATTAGCGGGAAAAAGAAAAAGAATTGAAGGGAAATATTAAACAATTTGAAATGACTAATAGTTATCATTGTCACCAAAAGAATTAGCTAATAAAGAATATTGATATACATGCATACATGCATACATGTATACATACATACATACACACATACATACATACATACATACATACATGCATACATACATACATACATACATACATGCATACATACATACATACATACATGCATACATACATACATACATACAAACTACATACATACATACATACATACATACATACATACATACATACATACATACATACATACAAATACATACATACATACATACATACATACATACATGCATGCATGCATACATACATACATACATACATGCATGCATGCATACATACATACATACATACATACATACATACAAACATACATACATACATACATTCATGCATGCATACATGCATGCATACATACATACATACATACATGCATGCATACATACATACATACATGCATGCATGCATACATGAATACATGCATCATACATACATACATACATACATACATACAAACATACATACATGCATACATACATACATACATACATACATACAAATACATACATACATACATACATACATGCATGCATGCATACATACATACATACATGCATGCATGCATACATACATACATACATGCATGCATGCATACATACATACATACATACATACAAACATACATACATACATACATTCATGCATGCATACATTCATGCATGCATACATGCATGCATACATACATACATGCATGCATACATACATACATACATGCATGCATGCATACATGAATACATACATACAAACATACATACATACATACATTCATGCATGCATACATTCATGCATGCATACATGCATACATACATACATACATACATGCATGCATACATACATACATACATGCATGCATGCATACATGAATACATGCATACATACATACATACATACATACATGCATGCATACATGCATACATACATACATACATACATACATACAAATACATACATACATACATACATACATACATGCATGCATACATACATACATACATGCATGCATGCATACATGAATACATGCATACATACATACATACATACATACATGCATGCATACATGCATACATACATACATACATACATACATACATACATACATACATACATACGAGAATACTAAAAATGAACCCGAGGCTCTCAAAAATTAACTGAAAGAACAGGAAAAATAATCCAGAATCCTTGTCCGGTACCGGATCGATCAAACAAATCTTATCCGTTCATGCCAGTCACGAGACCAAACGTACCAAAAACTTTCGTTAGAATCCATCCAGCTGTTCTTGAGATATCTTGTCCACGGACAAACAAACAAACAAACAAACAAACACGACTAAAAATAATACCTCCCCTTAATTATTGTTTTATTCTTCACTAGCAGTATCGCCCGGCGTTGCTCGGGTTTGTAAGGGAAATAACTATATAAGCATTTTTAGAGAGTTATAGCCAAAGAATAGCCAAAAAATGCATTAAAAATGGAAAAAAAAATGATGGTAATTTTTTTTTAAATCGTAGACTCATCGTAGACGCGCGCTAATACTCAGACGGGCTCGATATGAATCACGACTATAAGATACCCGAATTTGGTTAAACTGCACCGCAAAATGTGGGAGTAGTTAGGAATCTAAATCGAAGGGGATAGACACTCACACAACTACAGTTTTATATATATAGATTTTCTTTTTTGTCTCTTTCTATGATACTTATTTTGTCTGTTATTATTTTCTTTCTTGTTAGAGTCGCTCACATTCGTATTTACAATTTAAAGGTAAAATTTTCTAAATAAAAGACGGAAGAAATGTATTGTCAAAAGACACCAACGCTGTCTGGTGATTCCAAACCTTTTTGCTGCACAGAAAATATAAGGGAAGTACTAAGAATAGTCAATACGTTCAAAGAATTATTAGCGGGGAAAAGAAAAGAAATGAAAGGAGATATTAACAATTTGAAATGACTAATAGTTATCATTGTCACCAAAAGAATTAGCTAATAAAGAATATTGATATACATGCATAAATGCATACATGTATACATACATACATACAAACATACATACATACATACATACGAGAATACTAAAAATGAACCCGAGTCTCAAAAATTAAGTAAAAGAACAGGAAAAATAATCCAGAATCCTTGTCTGTTATTATTTTCTTTCTTGTTAGAGTCGCTCGCGTTCGTATTTACAATTTAAAGGCAAAATTTTCTAAATAAAAGACATCAGCGTTGTCTGGTGATTCCAAACCTTTTTGCTGCACAGAACATATAAGGAAAGTATTAAGAATAGTCAATACGTTCAAAGAATGATCGACAAGGGTAATTTAGTACAGTTGGTTAATAACTCTATTGAACATCTCTTAAATAAATTGCATTAACTTTTTTAACAATAGACGTAATCCTAACACACCGAAAATGGCGTTGATCTTATTTTTTACATGAAAAGATTACTATTTGTTTCCCATTGTGCATAGTTGAAATGAAGAAACAGAACAAAAAGTTCCTTAATCTTTATCTGGAACCATCGTTCTTAGTATAGAAGACACACATCTACACGAAATTTTTCATTATGATATTAATACTTGTTACCTGAAATATCAAATCTCTTGTTCTGCGTATAATTATTCAGGAAATCTTTCAGAAAGATTCTCATTTCGGAGATACTACATGGTCAACAGATACTTCGCTACGTCTGTCTAACCAACCAAATTCGAAATATTAATTTTCGAAAATGAAGTTCCTATATTTCTATATGGATTGCAATATTTGTGTATGAATTAAGGCGGCGAGCTGGCAGAAATGGTAGCACGCCGGACGAAATGTTTAGCGGTACGTTCTGAGTTCAAATTCCGCAGGGGTCGACTTTGCCTTTCCTCCTTTCGGATTCGATAACTTAAGTACCAGTTACGCACTAGGGTCAATGTAATCGACTTAATCCGTTTGTCGGTCCTTGTTTGTTTCCTCTGTGTTTAGCCCCTCGTGAGTAGTAAAGAAATAGGTATTTCGTCTGTCTTTACGTTCTGAGTTCAATTTCCATCGAAGTCGACTTTGCCTTTCATCCTTTCGAGGTCGATAAATTAAGTACCAGTTGCGTACTGGGGTAGATCTAATCGACTGGGCCCCTCCCCCCAAAATTTTGGGCTTTGTGCCTAGAGTAGAAAAGAATATATGTGCCTGAATTGTGGTGTGGTGTAAGTTGCTAACAAAGAGAACTTAGGATAAAGGTTTCGATTTCCAGGAAAGGCATTTGTTTTCTCTCATTATTTGTAATTTTCATTCTCAATAACTAGTTTGAGAAAGAACGGCGTCTGTTAAACTGACTACCTCTCCTTTGGGATTCGAGCCTATTCGAGTCAATAGGATATCGAAATGTTAAAGGTTCGAATCCCATCAACGGCATCCTATTGTTTCACTTAATTACTGAACTGAATCACTCAACTGAACTATAAATAGCTACACACTAAGATTTGCTAGAAATTGCAACCAAATCATCCATAACCACATTCTACTATTTTAAAAAGGAGACAAGAATGATAATTTTAAATAGCATTATGTTCCCGAGGAAATGACAGAGTGGTCATAGTTTCGACGTGTTCGGTCATAGGTCTGCGCAGTCAATAACAACAACACGAGGATTGTGGAGTTGAAATTTATTTCTATTAATCATAGAACTATCTTTAATTGAGAAACAAGGATAACAGTTCTGAGGCGAAGGTGTCAGCCGATTGCATCCGTTTTAGTACTTGACTGGTACTTTATTTTATCTTCCTGGAAAGAATGAAATGTAAAGCTGACTGGGTTAGGATTTGAACCCAGAACAGAAAGAGACGGATGAAATTTCTCATTTTTTCCGGCGTTCGTTGATTTTGCCGACATACCGCTTTTCCTTTGCTGTGATAGCGTAGTGATGTTGTTTTTGATATTACTCTTTTACTCTTTTACTTGTTTCAGTCATTTGACTGCGGCCATGCTGGAGCACCACCTTTAATCGAGCAACTCGGCCCCGGCACTTATTCTTTGTAAGCCCAGTACTTATTCTATCGGTCTGTTTTGCCGAACCGCTAAGTGACGGGGACATAAACACACCAGCATCGGTTGTCAAGCAATGCTAGGGGGACAAACACACACACACACACACACACCACACACACACACACAACACACACACACACACACACACACACACACACACACATATATATATATATATATACATATATACGACGGGCTTCTTTCAGTTTCCATCTACAAATCCACTCACAAGGCTTTGGTCGGCCCGAGGCTATAGTAGAAGACACTTGCCCAAGATGCCTCGCAGTGGGACTGAACCCAGAACCATGTGGTTGGTAAACAAGCTACTTACCACACAGCCACTCCTATATATATATTGTTGACTGAGGCTCAGAATCATCTTTCTTAAAATATGGAGAATGAAAATATAGTCCTCCCTGCGACAACAACGACTCAAACGGTATTGAACTCCGGAATTCGGTGTTTGCAGCACGAGGCTATGGTTCCAAGAAATGGAATACTAAGCGATTACGTCAAAGTAAATTACAATCAGAGAGAGGGAGAGAGAGAGAGAAGAAAAGAGAAAGAGGAAGAAAGAGAGAGAAGAAAAGAGAGAGAGGGAGAGCGGCTGAGAGCAAGAGGGAGAGCGAGAGGAAGAGAGAGAGAAAGGAAAAGCGAGAGGGGGAGAGAGGAAGAGAGAGAGAGGAAGAGAGAGAGGAAGGGAGAGGAAGAGAGAGAGGTAAAAAGAGAGAGAGAGGAAGAGAGCGAGAGCGAGACTGAGAGAAAGTGAGAGAGGAAAAGCGAGAGAGGGAGAGAGAAAGGAAGAGAGAGAGGAACAG
>NW_021835359.1:0-15000 GCF_006345805.1 Octopus sinensis | reverse complement strand
CCGAAGCAAGTATCTTTTTTGAACCGATCTTAACACATTTCAAATAGCATCTCTCAAATAAAGTTCTTTTGTGGAATAGACGATGCCACATCGAAAGACGACAATTTCTACTCAAGAATATGATTAAGTCCACAGTTTTGATCAAAATCACCACCGTTACGCCTGAGATAAGGTCTCTCATACGAGACTTTTATTCAGAGAAAAACATATACCAGACAAATAATATTTCCTGTCTGAAAAAATAAATCGATTATAACAATGCGTCCATGCTAAAGATATAATTAATTTACTTGTGGTGTTTCTTAATTAAGAACGCAATAATTAAGACGTAAATGTGATTGAGAGAAAAAAATATTTACGTTTTTCTAAGAAAAATCAAAAAAAAGAAAAAAAATCAAACGTAATTAATCTTTAAATAATAAGTGTTTTCAATTTAGACACAAAAACAACAATTTTAAGGGGAGGGGTTACTCGACACTATCGAATTTAAAACTCGATTGGTTCTTTGTTTTATCGATCAGATGAGTTTGAAAAAGGGAAGGCTGCCATTCGTTGGATTTGAACTTAGAATACGAAGAGCACAAAGAAACACATTAAAATATCTTTTGTGATGTTCTAACAGGTCAGTTAATCCACCACTTTTAAGCAACAACAATAGCACCTCCAACAGCTCCAGATTTGGACAAATGTGTCTTTTTCAATACCTATTTTTACTTGCAATAGCCGGTTATTTTGGCCAAACTAACATATCTCCAGCTGCTTTAGATCTCAAGATATCAAAAATTGTCAAACTGTAGCAGAAGGGTTTTGCTATGGAATATTGAAAATGTTTTTCGTTTTCTGAAAAAGCAACATTTTGGACTTAATGATAATAATAATAATAATAAAAAGAAATGGAGAAACTTTCAAAATACAAAGACCTGGAAATAGAGGTAACCAGAATGTGGAAACTAAAAATAGAAACAATTCCTATCATAGTAGGTGCATTAGGCATGATAAAAAAATATTCAGACAAATACATAACAAAAACACCAGGACTTACAAACACATATACCATACAGAAAATTGCACTACTAGGCACTGCACACATCCTACGCAGAACACTTTCCATACAATAACCATCAGAGCATCACAACAAATCACAGCACATACCCAAGGCACACAGAGCTGCGCTCGGTAGTGAAGTGAAAGCACGCTATAAAAATAAAACTACTGAACAATAATTAATAATAATAATAATAATTTCGTTTTCGGATTTGGTTTGCAAGATTCTTCATGTGAGGACGTATCCTCTTTCACATGTAATATTTGCATTGTTCAATTAAATGGAGTCGCATTAAACGATCGTACTGCATTACTTCTGGATATCCTTGTTGCTTATTTTGATTATAATCACCTTATTTTAAATTGTATGGGTAATAACATACTACATTTCTGGTGCCCCAACTTAAGTACCATATTCATCTGAATCTCTCTCTCTCTCTCTCTCTCTCTCCTCTCTCTCTCTCTCTCTCTATATATATATATATATATATATATATATATATAATACATACATACATACATACATACGCACACATACACACACACACACACACACACACATATATATATGTAGGCGCAGGAGAGGCTGTGTAGTACGTGCTTATCAACCAAATGATTCCGGGTTCATTCCCACTGCGTGGCACCCTGGGCAGGTGTTTTCTATTATAGCCTCAGGCCGACCAAAGCCTTGTGAATGGATTTGGTAGACGGAAACTGAAAGAAGCCCGTCGTATATATGTATATATATATATATATATATATATATATATATATATATATATATATATATATATATATATATATATATGTATGTGTGTGTATATGTTTGCGTGTCAGTGTCTGTCCCCGAACATCGCTTGATAACCGATGGTGGTGTGTTTGCGTCCCCGTAACTCAGCTGTTCAGCAAAGGTGACCGATAGAATAAGTATTAGGCTTACAAAGAATATGTCCCGGGGTCGATTTGCTCGACTAAAGGCGATGCTCCAACATGGCCGCAGTCAAATGGCTGAAACAAGTAAAAGAGTATACATATGCTCAAATGGTTGTACCGAAAGTGATGCAAAAGCTTTCCTTTTGTCCAGCCTGGGTGAAGTGGCCTGAGGCTACCCGAAGTTGGGTTTCAATGTTACTTACTTCAATTCGATGTCCCACAGTGACATCGAATCGATAACCTCGTCATTGCGAAGTGGACGTTTTAACCATTCAGCCACTCATACGTCCATGATCTTAAATACAGGACACAGTGAATAATGTCATCTGGATGGCCACAATGGGACTACTTTTGATAATAGCTCTGTGTTATTAGATTTGACCTTAGTATGAACAATGGCAATAACAGCAACGGTCGGTAGAATTGGTTTTGGTAGTGTGAGAGAATTGATTAAATGTCTTGAAGTGCGCAACTCCAGATTCGCCATATGAAACGTGGAACTGTCTGTCGGAAGTCAAAAAGTTGCTCAACTCCATTAACAAGTCGTGACTATCAAAACTTACTAAAACTATTGGTATTACTTTTGTTGTAGTTGCTTCTAATTTCCTCAACAATAATACTCCCCAATAGACCATTGAAAAGTTATATTTCGAAAAATCAACACCAAAATTCTATAGATAATCGATAAATATTCAATATCATGGTTGGATCTTTTAGCTTTACTTATTCAGGAACACGGTTAAAACGAAAACAGAAAGCCGAAATAAAAAAATAGAATAATGAAGACATCGTTTCATTGTGGAATCTTCAATTCTGTTTATTGCGAATTTTACGGTCACCTTCCGTTGGGTTTTATTCTGTGTTCTTGCATTATATTATTTAAATTCCTTAATCTACATAAAAAAATTAGCCAGCAATAGAATATATGTGTGTCGTAGTGTCAATCTATGAAATTTAGGATTTCCTGCTTGGCGCTTCGACCTAAATAAAGAACCATGACACAAAAAACAACAAAAACAACAAAAAACAAAGATGCGAAGCAACAATTTAATAAAATCTATAAATTAATAGACATCAACAAATAGACGAGGGAATAAAAAACAAATGATAAAAAAAAAAGTTTGTGTTTGTGTGTATGTGTGTATGTATGTGTTTGTGTGTAGGTGTGTGTGTGTTTGTGTGTGTATGTGTGTGTATGTATGTGTTTGTGTGTATGTGTGTATGTATGTGTTTGTGTGTATGTGTGTATGTATGTGTTTGTGTGTATGTGTGTATGTGTGTATGTATGTGTTTGTGTGTATGTGTGTATGTATGTGTTTGTGTGTATGTGTGTATGTATGTGTTTGTGTGTATGTGTGTATGTATGTGTTTGTGTGTATGTGTGTATGTATGTGTTTGTGTGTATGTGTTTGTGTGTATGTGTGTATGTGTGTATGTATGTGTTTGTGTGTTTGTGTGTATGTGTGTATGTATGTGTTTGTGTGTTTGTGTGTATGTGTGTATGTGTGTATGTATGTGTGTGTGTGTTTGTGTGTATGTGTGTATGTATGTGTTTGTGTGTATGTGTGTATGTATGTGTATGTATGTGTGTATGTGTGTATGTATGTGTATGTGTGTATGTGTGTATGTATGTGTATGTATGTGTGTATGTGTGTATGTATGTGTATGTGTGTATGTATGTGTTTGTGTGTACATATGCGTATAGTTCTGTGAGTTCTTATATATTTGTATGTATAGGTATATATCAGTGTGTATATGTAGACAAGTGTAATTGTATGTATCTATATATGTGTGTATGTATCTATGTGTGTGTATGAATGTGAGTGTGTATCTATGTTTGTGTATATGTGATTATGTATATACGTGTGCATGTGTACGTGTATATCTCTATGAGTACGGGTGTGCTTAGTTTATGTGAGTATGTATAGGTATGTACGTCTATATGTGTATGAATATACGTACATATGTATGTGTCTTTGTGTATGTGTATGTGTGTGTATATACGTGTATATTTGTATGAGTGTATGTCTGTGTATGTACGTCTTTCTGTATGAATGTGCGGTTTGTGTATGTGTATATGCTTGCGTGTGTTGGTGTACATCTGTACGAGTATGTGCGTATGTGTGTATAACTATTTTTGTGTTTATTTGTGTGTACATGTCTGTGCTTGTGTATATATTTGCGTGTGTCTGTGTGTATTAATTTTGTTTCATTAATGTTACTTTTTAATATCAAGTTTATTGTACTATATACACATACATATATATATATATATTATATATAATATATATATATATATATATATATTTCTTTATATAAATTAGTTGGATGTAACTAGAAGTAGATCTTGCTGCCATATCTAGGAGGTCAAATGAAAATCTCCCTCGCTTTGTGGGTCAGTTTCCTTTCTTTGTACCTGTACATATTGTGTTATATCCCTTGAGTGATATAAAATAACAGGTGAGTTGTCTGGCAAGTCAATTCTGCAATTCAGTTTGAATGTTTATTTCTTAGTCCTTCGTCTTCATATAGTTGGTATCTTCGGAAAAAATCTTTCATGTCACACCTTGCTAATTAAAAATGTTTCTAAAACATTCCATCTCGCAACGCTCAAGAAAGGCCTAACAACAAAAACAATATTTCTCCGAACTCTTTTGATTATTTTCTACTATATTTGATAAAGGGAAGCTTTATGATGCATGTGCCAAGTGTGACCCTTATCAGACGGGTAGTCATGATGGTTATACTGGGCTTCGTATATCTTACCTCAGTGTCACTTTGATGGCATGCACTGCTTTCTCACTCAATAATAATATAATAATAATAATAATAATAATAATAATAATAATAATAATAATAATAATCCTTTCTACTATAGGCACAAGACCGGAAATTTTGCGGGAGGGGGCTAGTTGATTACATCGACCCCAGTACTCGGCAGGTACTTATTTCATCAACCGCAAAAGGATGAAAGGCAAAGTCGACCTCGACGGAATTTGAACTCAGAACGTAGTGACAGGTGAAATACCGCTAAGCATTTCGTCCAGCGTGCTAAAGATTCTGCCAGCTCACCGCCTAAATAATAATAATAACAATAATAATGATGATGATAATAATAATGATAATAATAATAATAATAATAATAATAACAATAATAATAATAACAATAATAATAAATAGATAATAATAATAATAATAATGATAATAATAATAATAATAATAATAATAATAATAATAATAATAATAATAATATAATAATAATAATAATAATAATGATAATAATTGTCGATGTGAGAACTGTTGCTGCTCATGTATTTTAATTTAACTTAAAAAAAATAAAAATGAACGAACTATTGAGTTTGGTTTAATGGCCTACCAATGTATACTATGAGTTTCTTTGCCCTAGGAGTCGGGAAGACACTCGGCAAGAAATGGAAGCAAATTTGAAAGAAGAAAAAAAAAAGTAATAACAATAATAATAATGATAATAATAATAATAATAATAATAATAATAATAATAATAATAATGATAATAATAGTAATAATAATGCAAACTTGTGTCTATGCGATTGAACTAATTTTAAACATTCATGTCTCATATATGTTAACTATCTGCAGATCTGATAACACAGGTCAGCGACTTCAAGAATTGTTTCAGGTTCGTTGGGTGAAATCGATCAGTTTTTATCTGCTGATTTCAAAAAATTACAAAGAAATGATCCTCTCCGCTACAGTTTCTTCACAAAATCGATCATTGTATTTTACCATTACGTCTGAATTTTCCCATAGACCAGACACTCCAGTCCCGTCATCAGCCTATATTTGATTTAAACATCTACATGCGTACATAATATCACCAAAGAAGTATTGAAGTGTAACACATGATGCAATGAAACAAGGTATGTATTAAGCATGGAGAACCCTTGCTACATTTGTGGCGAGTTTACGACTAAGAAACATCAGAGGCGCAGGAGTGGCTGTGTGGTAAGTAGCTTGCTAACCAACCACATGGTTCCGGGTTCAGTCCCACCGCGTGGCATCTTGGGCAAGTGTCTTCTGCTATAGCCCCGGGCCGACCAATGCCTTGTGAGTGGATTTGGTAGATGGAAAAACTGAAAGAAGCCTGTCGTATATATGTATATATATATATATATATATATATAATATATATCTATATATATATATATATATATTATATATATTATTTGTGTGTGTTTGGTGTCTGTGTTTTGTTTCCCCTAGCATTGCTTGACAACTGATGCTGGTGTGTTTACGTTCCCGTCACTTAGCGGTTCGGCAAAAGAGACCGATAGAATAAGTACTGGGCTTACACAGAATAACTCCCAGGGTCGATTTGCTCGTCTACAGGCGGTGCTCCAGCATGGCCGCAGTCAAATGACTGAAACAAGTAAAAGAGTAAAAGAGTAAAGGGAGAGGAACATTACCAAATTGGTCAAAAACTTTAACTGTGCCTACTTTGGTGTGAAATTGGAGATCAAGATAAAAAGTGGCTCCTCATAAGCCCAGCTCAGTTTGTGTGTTTTTCGTTTTTGGTGTTTCAATGAGACGGAGAGAGTCTGAAATTCCCACTGATGACTGCAATTTTTTCTAATGTAAAGCGTAAAGACACAATTCGGAGAGTGGGAACACATTGTTTATTCAAATCTTCCATTTGCACTGCGACCTGTGATCCATGGATCAGACGTTCCAGTCTCATGACTAACCTCGAAGACATGCACTTGAGTTCTGAGTCAGAAAGTAGAAATAGCAATGACGATGAAGACATCAATGGCAGTGAAGGTGAAGAACCTCGACTTTTCAACCGGTGTGAATTAAATGACCCCGCGAGGGACTGTTATGTCGCACATTCGGATGACCTCTACTCAACTCCACACTACTCTGACGTCTAGATTTCTCCCTCTATATCTACGTATTGGGCTAGCCTACTTCATCGTCTGGGGGGGTCCAGACAACAGGGACTTAGGACTTGCAAAAGAATGAGTCAGTAGAGATTTTAGGTTCCAGACACAAATCCAAGAACCTTTTTAGATCCTCGAGCATCATTCGTTTAGTATCGTGACCGCAAAAAAAGAATTTCTTCTTTATTTTGCTCAAGAAAATGATTTGGTTTATTGTACAGGCGCAGGAGTGGCTGTGTGGTAAGTAGCTTGCTAACCAACCACATGGTTCCGGGTTCAGTCCCACTGCTTGGCATCTTGGGCAAGTGTCTTCTGCTATAGCCCCGGGCCGACCAATGCCTTGTGAGTAGGTTTGGTAGACGGAAACTGAAAGAAGCCTGTCGTATATATGTATATATATAAGTGTATGTGTTTATGTGTCTGTGTTTGTCCCCCTAGCATTGCTTGACAACCGATGCTGGTGTGTTTACGTCCCCGTCACTTAGCGGTTCGGCAAAAGAGACCGATAGAATAAGTACTGGGCTCACAAAGAATAAGTCCCGGGGTCGATTTGTTCGACTAAAGGCGGTGCTCCAGCATGGCCGCAGTCAAATGACTGAAACAAGTAAAAAGAGTAAAAAAAGAGATCCATCAAGACTAATGGTAAAGTTTGGCATAAGTTACAGCCCTAAGGAACGGGGGGGGCGGGGGAATGTTTCATCAAGACAAAAAGGAAATGGAAAGATGTCAGGGAAGTAGGAATGGTAATAAGATGGCTGACAGTTGCAACATGAATATCTATAAAATGCTCCCAAGTGAAAGAGATTCAGGTTTAGTTTCCAAGTTTAGATTCAAGGTGCTGAACCTAAACAAAAAAGAATAATAAATGGAACCCCTGCAAAAATATATTTCTCACCTTTCAATTGCGTTTGTGCCATTTTATTTTGCTAAATAAAGTGCCACATTAATACTCTTTTACTCTTTTACTCTTTTACTTGTTTCAGTCATTTGACTGCGGCCATGCTGGAGCACCGCCTTTAGTCGAGCAAATCGACCCCAAATCTTATTCTTTGTAAGCCCAGTAATTATTCTATCGGTCTCTTTTGCCGAACCGCTAAGTTACGGGGACGTAAACACACCAGCATCGGTTGTCAAGCAATGCTAGGGGGACAACACAGACACACAAACACACACACATATATATATACGACAGGCTTCTTTCAGTTTCCGTCTACCAAATCCACTCACAAGGCATTGGTCGGCCCGGGGCTATAGCAGAAGACACTTGCCCAAGATGCCACGCAGTGGGACTGAACCCAGAACCATGTGGTTGGTTAGATGGCTACTTACCACACAGCCACTCCTGCGCCTAATATTTATTATTTTTAAAATATCAAAATCATGTTTATTATTTATTTTATTATTTTGTCCTCCCATACCTGGATTTACCTACAAATTATGGTATGCTTTTCATTAAATTGTGGAAAAACTTTAGGTGATGGGAAAAAAGCTTTTTTATACTTCGAATTAATACCACAAAAATATATAAAGTAACATACAGCTATCAAAACAGAAATATTATTTTATTTATTCCAAACAGATATTCAGAATGTATTTCCAGATGTTTTAGAATTTATAATTCTACCACTTTACACACACACACACACACACACACTCACACACACAGAGACACACACACACACACACAGAGACACACACACACACACACACACACGCACATACACACACGCACTCATACACACTCACACACACCCGCACACACACACACACACACGCACGCACACAAGCACACACGCACACACACGCACAAACACACACACACACACACACACACACACACATACACACACTCGCGAACACATGTATAATTTATGTGTGTGTGTGTTTTTCTTATGAATTTTCTCAAAAGCTGATAATAACTGCGTAGAGATTATAACGAGAACTTACAAAACCCACCAAACTAGTTGAATGTGGAATTATCAATTCATTTTATTCATTAAATTCATTAAATTGTTATTTTATAATCACTTTGTGACAATTAAATTGCCGCTCTTATGCAATAAATCACACTTTCTGAAACCGATAATGTCACAAACTGTTGCACATTGTCAGGCTGTTGGTACATTTTTGAAAAGCACATTACTGCTACTACTACTACTACTACTACTACTACACTACTACTACTACTACTACTACTACTACTACCACCACTACCACTACTACTACTACTACTACTACTACTACTACTACTGCTGCTGCTGCTGCTACTACCACCACCACCACCACCACCACCACTACTACTACTACTACTACTACTACGCTAAATTCAGTAATCTTGTATTTGTTACGCCGGTTACCATTTTGATGTTTGGTTTGTTTTTCTTGTAGATTCTAAGAAATGAAACTGAAGAGAAAACCCTGTTCCAAACTCATCAGTTTTTATCTTCCTATTTTTTTCATTTGGTATTTCATATTGCGACAGCACAAGAAGAAGAGATACATCGAACTGCTCCCTTGTGTTAGGAGTTGAAATCTTTTGTTGCAGCGGAGCAGAGTGGCCTTCAAGGACTCGTCCAACACCTCAGATAACATCAGTTTCAATTCAGAGAGAATCTTGGAAGTTGAGTTCCTGCTAGTCGTGTAGGCATCCCCCGTTGCACTCAGGTCCAGAGAAACTCTGAGAAAATGTCGGTCAGTGTCGTGCTCCGAATGAGACCAATACTTCATTTCCAAGTTGGAGGTGTTATATCTATTTCTTTACTACCCACAAGGGGCTAAACACAGAGGGGACAAACAAGGACAGACAAACGGATTAAGTCGTTTGCATCGACCCCAGTGCGTAACTGGTTCTTAATTTATCGACCCCGAAAGGATGAAAGGCAAAGTCGACCTCGGCGGAATTTGAACTCAGAACGTAACGGCAGACGAAATATCGCTAAACATTTCGCCCGGCGTGCTAACGTTTCTATCAGCTCACCGCCTTGAGGTGTTATATCGTTTGTATCAACCCTTCCACATAGTCAAGACCTACTGCTTCTATAATACGTGGAACTTCAAGTTGGAATAGAAGTCGACCTCGGCGGAATTTGAACTCAGAACGTAACGGCAGACGATATATCGCTAACATTTCGCCCGGCGTGGCTAACGTTTATGCCAGCTCGCCACCTTGGTGTTTATATCGTTGGCCTCAACCCTTCCACATAGTCAGACCTACTGCTTCTATAATACGTGGAACTTCAAGTTTGGAATAGAAGTCGACCTCGGCGGAATTTGAACTCAGAACGTAACGGCAGACGAAATATCGCTAAACATTTCGCCCGGCGTGCTAACGTTTCTACCAGCTCACCGCCTTAGGTGTTTATATACGTTTGGCCTCACCCTCCACATAGTCAAGACCTACTGCTTCTATAATACGTGGAACTTCAAGTTTGGAATAGAAGTCGACCTCGGCGGAATTTGAACTCAGAACGTAACGGCAGACGAAATATCGCTAAACATTTCGCCCGGCGTGCTAACGTTTCTACCAGCTCACCGCCTTGAGGTGTTATATCGTTTGGCCTCACCCTTCCACATAGTCAAGACTACTGCTTCTATAATACGTGGAACTTCAAGTTTGGAATAGAAGTCGACCTCGGCGGATTTTGAACTCAGAACGTAACGGCAGACGAAATATCGCTAAACATTTCGCCCGGCGTACTAACGTTTCTGCCAGCTTGCCGCCTTGAGGTGTTATATATCGTTCGGCCTCAACCCTTCCACATAGTCAAGACCTACTGCTTCTATAATACGTGGAAACTCAAGTTTGGAATAGAAGTCGACCTCGGCGAATTTGAACTCAGAACGTAACGGCAGACGATATATCGCTAAACATTTCGCCCGGCGTGCTAACGTTTCTGCCAGCTCGCCGCCTTGAGGTGTTATATCGTTCGGCCTCAACCCTTCCACATAGTCAAGACCTACTGCTTCTATAATACGTGGAACTTCAAGTTTGGAATAGAAGTCGACCTCGGCGGAATTTGAACTCAGAACGTAACGGCAGACGATATATCGCTAAACATTTCGCCCGGCGTGCTAACGTTTCTGCCAGCTCGCCGCCTTGAGGTGTTATATCGTTCGGCCTCAACCCTTCCACATAGTCAAGACCTACTGCTTCTATAATACGTGGAACTTCAAGTTTGGAATAGAAGTCGACCTCGGCGGAATTTGAACTCAGAACGTAACGGCAGACGAAATATCGCTAAACATTTCGCCCGGCGTGCTAACGTTTCTGCCAGCTCGCCGCCTTGAGGTGTTATATCGTTCGGCCTCAACTCTTTCACGTAGTCAAGACCTACTGCTTCTATAATACGTGGAACTTCAAGTTTGGAATAGAAGGGACCCCAATCCATTTTGGTATTTTGGGTGGGCATGTATTGATGGAAAGACATTATTGTCCTTCGGTAAACAGATTGAATCATTGTTACACATTCATACACCTCAAGCTTAAGAATCTTAAAAATCACTTCAGTTAATAACATTAAAGATAATTAAAAAAGATATTTAATCACTTCGAGTAACCTTCTTTCTGCTCCATTAACACTTTATTATATTTTATCCTATAATCTCTTATCTGCAATATGTTGCATCATAAAATCCGTTTTTTTTTTTCTTCTATACACTTTCCCCTATTATGCTTTCTCTCTTATATTTTCCTCGTTACGGTCGCTTCTTTTCTACATACTCTTCCTCAGTCCTTCCTCTTCTAAATGTTTTCTTAGATAATTCCTTCTTTGGTATAAACCATCCCATATCTGCTTATATCTTTAGTATTCCGTTTGTATTTCTCCGTAATCAACGTATTCTTATTTACTCCAGACATCGAACTATTTATGATTAATTCACATCTTCATCTACGTGCAATATCTTTCAAATATCTTAAACAAGACATCTTTCTTTCTCCTCTCACTCCATCTCAAAGCCGTGCTATCTTTTAACAGATTGTGTTCATTTTTTTTCTCATTTTGCAACAAAGGTTTTGATTTTATCGTTCGATATCTTTTCTTCCGGCGAAGTAGCTTAACTCACAATCTACGTTTACAATATCGACTTTTGCCAATCAGAAAATTTCACTATAAACAAGGACATCAGCAGCAGTAGTAGCAGCGCCCCACTCTCTTCGAATTCTAGTGATCACCTATGATTGTAAATAAGATTAAAAGTAAAATAGAATAAAAAATAAAACGGACATATGTTATGGTCAACAAAAACAACAATGGCGGTCTATTGAAATGTTTCCCACTGTTTGTCTATCTTCTGCTCTTTTCATTTTTGTATTTGCTCAACTTTTGTCTGATCACAAAGACAGAGAAATAACAGGAAAAAGAATAGACAAACGTCAAAAACAAATTAGACACCGCAAAGAGAGAAACGGTTATTGGAAATAACATTGGAATAATATGTCAAAAAATATTGAACAGGGTCCTTTTAAATTCTTTTACCGGTTTATTTATTTATTGGGTCTCGAGGGCCGTGATCAATTATGTCGAACTTCAATAACTGAAGGAAAATTTAAGCAGTCGCTAGACTTACTTGATACAACAGTCAACTCGTCCTCAAATCACAAACAAGTGTCTGATAAATATCGAATAATGTTTGTCATAGATAAACAGTCTGATAAACAACAAACTAACGGGAAGGTCATGGCCGAAATATTTTTGGTTGGTAGATCAGAGTTGAAATAACAACAAGTACAACTGTTAAATTGTCCTCGGAAGAGTGAAATGCAAAGTCGACCATAGCAAGATTTAAACACGAAATTAATTTTTTCGGCGCTCGACCGGATTTCATCAACGTAGAATCAGCCAATCTACACACAAACAACAGAAAAATATAAATAAACATGGTTAATAATTGACTCCAAACTTAATGGAATACAATATAATATAATATAATATAATATTTTGTGGAGGCGCAATGGCCTAGTGGTTAGGGCAGCGGACTCGCGGTCGTAGGATCGCGGTTTCGATTCCCAGACCGGGCGTTGTGAGTGTTTATTGAGCGAAAACACCTAAAAGCTCCACGAGGCTCCGGCAGGGGGTGGTGATCCCTGCTGTACTCTTTCACCACTCTTTCTTCTGTTGGCCTGCTCGCTTAGCCAGCGGGGTGGTGTCATTCGAAGGCTAAAACAACGCATTGTGACCAGCGATGTGTAACTACATCTGATGGACTGGTCGGTCACGTGATGATGATGGTGATAATATTTTACTATATTATAGTAAGTATATGATTTTTACTTGCTAGTTCTAACTCAATCTTTAACATCATTTTATTTCCCCAACATTTAATTCTATATAGTTATATACATATCTATTAATGACATATACGAGGGTGTGCTGAAAGGTTCCTGGCTTTAAGAGCGTCGCGAAAGGCCTAGCTAGAGGTCCAACCTTCCGAGTTCTTTAACAAGGATTAGAAAAACTGAAGGAACGTTGCAATAACTGTATGAATCTGAGAGGGGAATATGTTGAATAAAATCATAATTAACTAATTCTACTGTATTTTCTTTTACCCAAAAGCCAGGAAATTTTTAGCACCCTTCGTATGTATATATGTATTAAAGTAGTGTTTGTATATATTTTTATATACATACAGATATATATATATCTGTATTAATGCTGTAGATACATATACCTATATAGAGGTATTAATATTGTATTGAATACATACATACATACATACATACATACATACATACATACATACATATATATATATATATATATATATATATATATATATATATATATATATATATATATAATATATATATATATACATACACACACACATATATATATCACATATATATATATATATATAAATATAGGGATGGTAATATTAAAATACCATCACAAGTAGTAAGCGAATTATCAGCCGTACAGGCAAATTAATAACACACATACATACAATATATTTTTTCCTATCTTGTCTGTAATTGATTTGTGACTATACAGTGGTACGGAAGAATTTTTTGACTTCTATAATAAGCGATATAGGTACTCATGTAGTACCCTTATGTATATATATATATATATATATATATGTGTGTGTGTGTGTGATAAAGTTTTTGAATGGCACAACAATGCACTTTAATACAAACAATGGGCTATATACTTGTTGTAATTTAGTCATCCATAGTTTGATAATATTTCGGAATAAAATTCCTTCTTCAGATATTCTTAGATGGAGTCACTGCTATAATCGGTTTTCCAACGGTATATCTTTTTCATTTTTTCGGAAACGTCTCAGCAGTGGTCTCACGAAGTTCCTTCCAGAATTCCTCATGAGTAGTGCGTGAGGTCGGCCATGTCTCAGTCTCGTGTGTGCTGGTGCATCCGTAGCGCTGCTTCTAAGTTATGCATTATACGTGCAGCTGCCTTTTTTCCTTTTTTCGTCTTCTCTTTTTATTTGTTATAAACAATAGATGAGCATATTATCAAAAATGAACCTACACGCATCCAGATGTATCTAGATAATATTGATTACCAGCCGCCAGCCTGTTGTTAATTTGGGACCCTAGTCTGTGTATGAGTATAGCTTCCTTAATTCTTAAATTACCCAAATTTCGTTAATTAGCCTCAATTGTGACTGTTATGCTTTTGTCGGTGTTCCGGCATTTCTCACTGGTGAATGTAATTTGATTTCGGTGCAAAACGAATCAGTTGCAGTTCAGACTTCAATACGGGTTGTTGGGTCTCTTTTCATGGCAACACGTGCTGATGACGTTGAGGTAATTTATTTTGCCAGTACAGAAACCGGTCCACTTGAGACCTTATGACTAAATGTACATTGAGAGATTTTATTAACCTAATCTGCTTCGGTTGATTTCTGTAGTTATCCTCAGTGTAATTTTTGGCGATGTGAATAAGAATTGTGCCTGTTATTTCCAGCAGGCAGACATACTTAGTATGTCCTTTGATTAATTTGATATATATATATATAAAAAGGAAATGAAGAAAATGCTGACAAAATAATTTAAGTAAGGGAGAGTGTATTTTATTAGGTGAAAGTTCTTTTTACCGTTTGCACATATGTTATATATATATATATATATATATATATTTAT
>NW_021835358.1:37500-40625 GCF_006345805.1 Octopus sinensis | reverse complement strand
TTTCCCATATATTTGCATTTTTGGTTGGATGGCGCTTCCACGAGAGATTTTGAGCTCTCGTAAGGAGGCGAGTGTAGATTCCATCCAACCGCCTCTCAAGCTTCTTTGATAGCGTCCAGGTTTCTGAGCCATATAGTAGAATTGGTTCGACTGTGGCTTTGAAGATTTCAAGTTTGAAGTCTCTACTTAGATTTGATGACCAGATCTTATGCATATCATTACAGGCTGACCAGGCCATACCCTTTCTAGTTAGAAAGTCTTTTCCAGATGATGATATATATGACCCAAGATATTTGTAATCAGAAACCATATTTAAGGGCGCATTGTTGAGAGTATGGATGATGCAATCACATACAACATATTATATATATATATATATATATATATATATATATATATATATATACATATGAAAATATATACATATTTATAAATATATACATATATATACAACTTATAAATAAGGGCAAACAAAATAATTTCTAATGCCAAATATGCCGAAATTAGACACATTGTCCATAACCATTATAATTTTTTTCACAATACGCACGCTACTCAAAAAAGGTCGACAGAAATTTCTGAAAAAATTCCATTATTGCCATATCGGACCGATTTCAGGGTTAGTTCATAAGAACCCTCCCTTCATCAGTGATAAATGTGGCAAAGAAATTCACTTCTTCCATGGGTATGAGTAAGTGTCTCATTTATTTCTTTGCCACATTTTTCACCGACGAAGGGAGGGTTCTTATGAACAAACCCTGAAATCGGTCCGATATGGTAATAATGGAATTTTTTTAGAAATTTCTGTCGACCTTTTTTGTGAGTAGCGTGCGTATTGTGAAAAAATTATGATGGTTATGGACAATGTGTCTAATTTTGGCATATTTGGCATTAGAAATGTTTTCGTTTGCCCTTATTTATAATAAGCTGTTTATAAATTTAACCTTGGCCATTGATAAAAATTTTTTTCGAAAAAGTTTTTATCCTGCATCAAATATAAACATATATATACATATACATATATATATGTATATATTTCTATATGTATATATATAATATATATATATATATATTTCTATATGTATATATATATATTTCTATATGTATATATATATATAATATATATATATATTTCTATATGTATATATATATATAATATATATATATATATATTTCTATCATCATCATCGTCGTTTAACGTCCGTTCTCCATGCTAGCATGGGTTGGACGGTTCGACCGGGGTTCTGGGAAGCCAGAGGCTGCACCAGGCCCAGTCTAATTTGGCAATGTTTCTACAGCTGGATGCCCTTCCTAACGCCAACCACTCCGTGAGTGTAGTGGGTGCTTTTTACGTGCCACTGCACAGGTGCCAGGCGGGGCTGGCAACGGCCACGGTCAGATTGGGTATTTATGTGCCACCGCACGGAAGCCAGTCGAGGCGGTGTTGCTGCATCGGCCACGAGTCGGATAGTGCTTTTTACGTACCACCAGACCAGGGATCCCTGTTCAATTCGATTTCGATTTCGCTTGCCCCAACATGTCTTCACAAGCAAAGGGGGTTGGCAAGGGTGCCTGTCGTACGGTCGCATTGGAGTATTTTACGTGCCACGGCCACGAGTCGGATAGATAGTGCTTACGTACACCCAGACCAGGGATACTGGCTGGTTCAATTCGATTTCGATTTCGCTTGCCCCAACATGTCTTCACAAGCAAAGGGGGTTGGCAAGGTGCCTGTCGTACGGTCGCATTGGAGTATTTTACGTGCCACGGCCACGAGTCGGATAGTGCTTTACGTACCACCAGACCAGGGATCCTGGCTGGTTCAATTCGATTTCGATTTCGCTTGCCCCAACATGTCTTCACAAGCAAAGGGGGTTGGCATGGGTGCCTGTCGTACGGTCGCATTGGAGTATTTTACGTGCCACGGCCCCGAGTCGGATAGTGCTTTTTACGTACCACCAGGCCAGGGATCCTGGCTGGTTCAATTCGGTTTCGATTTCGATTTCGATTCGCTTGCCCCACATGTCTTCGCAAGCATGGGGGGTTGGGATGGGTGTCTGTCGTCGGATGAGGTTCTATATCGACTTCGCTTGCCTCAACCGGTCTTTGTGTCCAAGGGAGGAAAGGCATTCATAGTGGGCTGGGCTCACTTGTCCTGCCTGGTCTTCTCACGTACAGAATATTCCAAAGGTCTCGGTCTCTGGTCATTTCCTCAGTGAGGCCTAAAGTTCGAGGTCGTGCTTCCACCTCGTCCCAGGTTTCCTGGTCTACCTTCCACGGGTTCCCTCAACTGCTAGGGATTGGCACTTCTCACACACCTATCTTCATCCATTCTCGCCACATGACCAACCAGCGCAATCGTCTCTCTTGCACACCACAACTGATGCTTCTTAGGTACAACATTTCTCTCAAGGTGCTAACGCTCTGTCGAGTATGTACACTGACATTACACATCCATCGGAGCATACTGGCTTCATTCCTCACGAGCTTACGCATGTCCTCAGCAGTCACAGCCCATGTTTTGCTGCCATGTAGCATGGCTGTTCGTACACACGCATCATACAGTCTGCCTTTTACTCTGAGCGAGAGGCCTTTAGTCACCAGCAGAGGTAAGAGCTCCCTAAACTTTGCCCAGGCTATTCTTATTCTAGCAGTTTACACTTTCAGCGCACCCACCCCCACTACTGACTTGGTCACCTAGATAACGGAAGCTATCAACTACTTCTAGTTTTTCCCCTGGAAAGTGACGGAAGTTGTTTTCTGCAGATTTTCGGAGTTAATGCTCCCGAGCATCTGCCACATACAAAAACTATCTTCCCAGTTAGCCTACCTTTGACATTGCTGCACCTCTTTATATATATAATAATATATATATAATATTTCTATATGTATATATATATAATATATATATAGATATAGTTTATATTGGTATATATATATATATATTTCTATATGTATATATATATATAATATATATATATATATATTTCTATATGTATACTATTAATAATATATATATATATATATTTCATATTGTTAATATATATATATATATTTCTATATGGTAGATATATATATATATATATATATATATATATTATATATATATATATATATATAGATAT
>NW_021835358.1:0-32500 GCF_006345805.1 Octopus sinensis | reverse complement strand
CACCATAAGTTACTTTCATTTCATCAAAAGTCTCCCGTGGTGTGCGTCCTTTCAAATACAAAAACCGGATCACTGCTCGATACTCAACAGGCTCCGTTTCACACTTGACTCAGTTCAAACACCTGTAAATCAGAAACCACAATTAGTTCAGAGCTGTGATTTGCCACTTAATCTATAGAGATATAAATAATTGTACATGCAAAATTTCAGCTAGATCAAATAACTGCAAGTGGGTCAGGGGCATTACTTATTGAACGCCCCTCGTATGTATAACCAAAAAATAAGCAACAAGAATGGATCCGGTAATTTAGTACAATTGTTTCATACTATAACAATTTATTAAAGCTGCAAATATTACAGCAAATATAATATGTCAAGTAATCTTCAGCTGAAGATTACTTGACATATTATATTTGCTGTAATATTTGCAGCTTTAATAAATTGTTATAGTATGAAACAATTGTACTAAATTACCGGATCCATTCTTATGGCTTATTTTTTGGTTATAATCACTCCACATAACTTTATGGGTAATACCATAAAAAAGTTCTGGTGCATCTAAATTAAGTACCATATTCATTTGAATCTAAATTGTTTTGCTGAACTTATATATATGTATATATATATGTATATATATATATATATATATATATATATATATATATAATATTAATTAGAGACAAAACCACTATTTTGCAAAACAAACAAGGAATTTTAATAAAAAGTAAAAAAACCGCCACTACAATTGTTTCATGTCCGCAAAAGACAATATTCAGGTGGATTTCCGATCTAAAATATCAATATTTTAAAATATAAGTTTAAAAAATAATTTTAAAATAATAAAAGTATCAATGAAAAAATATAAATATATAATCCATATATACCTATATATAATCCATATATAATCAATATATAATCTAAAATAAACCCTATCAACAATTAAATATAAAACAAAATAAAAATATACTATATATACACACATACGCATACACATATAACTAAGTATATATAACCATATCTAAATACATACACTAACTCACACACCTATATATCCCTATACATACACATAAAAACGTCTAGGCAACGATAAATAAATAACATAAAATAGCCAAATACTTCAACACATTACTTATTCATACTCCCACACACACACATACAACCCACATTCATAAACAATATACATATACCCGCTCACACATACATATACATACATACAGAACTCGATATATACACCAATATATTCACACCCACATCTATACAGATAAATAAATTACGCAAACAATCACACACACACACACACACACACATTCACACATACATAAACACTCAAAAGAAAAATAAACAATTCTTCGCACGTGGTGATCGAACGTTTTCTTTAAAAATTATGAATGGAATAATATATAATCAACGTAAATATACAGAATTTACTCCAAATCACTAATAAACCATCATGATAAATGAAACCCATATATACATATAATTATATGTATATAATTATATACAAACATACACACATGCACACTCAAATGAACCCACACATACATCCCATACACACTCATGCATACACGATTACAATTATACATACATGTATACACACACACGCACACAGAGTAAAGTACAGTTACTCCACACACACACTGCAAACAAATATACACACACACACTGCAAACAAATATACACACACACACTGCAAACAAAACATACACTACACATACTTCAAACTACCAGTACCTTCTACTGACCATTATCCTATGCACATGTGTAGGTAGACACACAACAGGCAGCCACTCCTACCAAAATTCTTCCTATGACCTTAAACGATACTAAATACAATCACACACATAGATAAACAGCCACAACCACACACACATACACACGTGCTATCATTATACACACACACAGAGACCTGTGCGCATGCACATACCTTCTTCTCTTGCACTCTCCTGTCTTTGAAAGAACTTTTTCTTCACCCATTCCCTTCTGGTCTTTCTGCGTGTTCCCTTTCTTGGACTTTTCCTCTTTTCTGTATCTGACGAAGAGCTTCGCTTGAAATGTTAAATCCTCCTTCTTTCTTTCCTTCCTGAGCGTCCAATAACACTATACTTGTTCCACGTCCTCGTGTTGTGTTTTCTCTTTGTTCATGTTTGGATTAACTATACATATGTGTATATTAGTGTGTGTGTATATATATATATGATGAACATAGCTGACACTACTTTGAGAAGTTATAATTTATATATCAGAATGATGAACAAATGGGATATAAAAATACATATATAATTATGCATTTATAAAAGAACGTATTTATGTATAATGTATATATGTTTAATGTATGTATATAAGGTATGTATCATGTATTTACATATAATGTATATAGCTGCCTTACGCAGCTGTTACAACACTACGACTGGGTACTGAAACAACTACTGGATCGCTCACAGGTGGATGTGGTATATCTCGACTTTGCGAAGGCCTTTGACAAAGTCGACCACGGAGTGATATGTCACAAATTACTCAGACTCGGCATAACAGGAAAAGTAGGTGAGTGGATACATGACTTCCTGAAGGACAGAAGCCAGATGGTTGCAGCCAATGGAGCCCTCTCGGGAAAGACACCAATAGCAAGCGGGGTGCCACAGGGCACAGTCTTGGGACCCTTGCTGTTTTTGGTGGCGCTCTCTGACATGCCCTTGGTAGCACAAGCAACATCCCTCACTAGCTATGCTGATGACACAAAGGTAGCACAGGCAATCAAAAACCCAGCTGATGCTGACCTTTTACAACAAGATCTGGATGCCATATACAAATGGGCTGAAGACAACAACATGCAATTTAATGCTGGTAAATTTCAAGCCTTACAATATCAAGCTGTAAACACATATACATTACAACACAACTATACTGGTCCAGGAGGGATCGAAATCCCAGTATCGAAATCAATACGGGACCTGGGGATAGACATGAGTGACGATGCATCTTTTTCTTCACACATCGCGAAGGTGGCGACAATGTGCAGACGACTCACTGGCTGGATCCTGAGGACATTCCGGACAAGAGACTGCGAGACCATGTTGACACTATGGAGGACATTTGTCCTAAGCCGCCTGGACTACTGCTCCCAACTGTGGTCACCGCATAGTGTCAAACTAACCACAGAGTTTGAGACAATCCAAAGACATTTCACCAAGAGGATTTCCACCATGAAAGAAAAGAACTATTGGGAGAGGCTTAGGGAACTCAATTTATACTCCTTGGAACGAAGACGAGAGAGATATGCAGTGATATACATATGGAAAATCCTGGAGGGACTAGCACCAAATTTTGGAATTGAGAGCTGTTCCAATCCCCGTACAGGACGTCACTGTGTGGTGCCAAAGGTCCCGTCTTCCACATCCAGGGTAAGGAGCAGATACTGTAATAGCCTGGGGTTCAGGGGCCCTCAGCTGTTCAACAAACTGCCAAGAAAACTAAGAGATCTACATGATGCGGATGTGGACATTTTCAAAAAACATCTAGACAAGCTGCTTTCCGGGATCCCAGATGAACCCACTGCAAGGTACGAAGGTAACCTAAGGGCAGCAGCTACAAACTCTCTCTTAGATCAGTGGCCAGCCACGGCAAACTGGACTTAGAGAGGGTAGCAACAAGGGCGGTGCCCCAGCATGGCCTCAGCCGTATGGCTGAAACAAGTAAAAGAGTAAAAGAGTAAAAGAGTATATATAATGTATATAGATAGAAAACACAGGGTACAAAATTTATTTTTCCTATTTTTAATATTTTTTAAGCTATAATATCCCAAAATTTTATTGATTTGTGATGTATACAATTAACCCAAGTAGTATTATATACAGCCTGATGAATGTGCTACACAGTCATTAGCATAAACCAAGAGCATCATCTATCACAAGCCAGCAGTCATATGTTACAACTGACATGAAGCTTTAAATATGAAATGTTAAGCTTGAGTCATTTCAGTAACAAAATACATTCACGGCATTTCTACTTCAGTTTCTAGTTATAACTAAAACAGTTTTAACAACTAATAGAAGAAAAACTACTGTATTCGTGCTGCAACAAACAAAGGTCAACAAGGTGTGTCAAGAGGGTGCTTGAGGTTTTAGGAAAAAAATTAGTGTCTCTGATTTCACTGATGGTGTCTTACTAATTCAGCTGAACTAACAAAATATTGGGAAAAAGTTGTTTTTTTAAGTGACAAGGTCAATGAGGTTTTGTCAGGGACCATTTAAAAAACTCAGCAGTTTAGAGAAGAGAAATCAAACAAATAGAGAAGGCATATATACGGTAGCAGTTTATACACCAGAGGAAGTTGTTGTTTAGCTTCAGGACAGCACTGATCAAGCAGACCTATAATCAAAAACATTACTAGCTATGACCATCCCAACATTTAGTTAGAAAAAGAATTAATTGTCCAATGTGTCCTTCCTTTTTTGTAAGATTGTAAGTGTAATTTGGGAGAGATTTAATTGTTATTTCAATGAAATTGAACTACCATAGAGGCACTCTCATTAGCTCAAATGATTTATTAGATTTATGTTGAATTAGACTTCTCTTACATAAATGAAAAATACAAATATGCACATCATCATCATCTACATTGCATTTCACATGTTTTATTTTTTTTTACATATTGGCATAGGCACAGGTGTGGGTGTGTAGTTAAGAAGTGTGTAGTTAAATGCTGGCACCTTGTACAACTATCTTCTACTATAGCCTGGGACTGACCAGGGTTTTGTAAATGAATTTGGTAGTCAGAAACTGAAACAAGCTTGTTGCATGTGGTGTATATGTATCTATGTATATGTGGTCTGATCAATAAGTATCTGGACTGTTGCTGTAGTAACAAAACTAAAGCACGCAGAATGAAGCTGCCTGACATAAATTGACCTTGAACTCTGCTGCGTATGCACACTAAGTTTTAATGTTCTAGCTCACTTCTGCTGCTTACAGCAGTGTTTGGAAGGAAAATGTGTAGGGTGTGGTCGTTGCATTGACTATGACAGAGAAAGTTGAACAGAGAATCTGAATCAAATTTTACCAAACGTTTGGTGATATCACCTCAGCAAAGTTTTCAAAAAGTTTTCATCATTCTCGACACAATCAAGGAGATCTTATGCAACAGGAACCCCAAGTGTCTTTTTGGTCGACTGGAAACAAACTTAGCAGACCCGCATCTCAAACCCAAATTTTCAGTGATAAAGGGCTGAACTGAACTGTAACTAATCTGCACATCATCCTCTGATAACTCAAAGATGGTGATTCGACGATCTTATCTCACAGCTGCATGCAAATCTGCGATGTTTTTCTTGGTTCTGCAGGTTGCAGGTCTTTCAGAATATTTGTCAATATCGACATATTTTGGCCATTTTGTAAACATCTGAACCATTCGTATTCTTGTATGCAGCTCACACACTCCTCTCTATACATTTTCTGCAACTTAGTGTAAGCCTCTGAGCAGGTATCACCATGACAACTTTCTCTGTCATGGTCAGTGTGATGATCACACACTGCATACCCTCCTTCTAAGCACTACCTTTAACAGTAGAAGTGAGCTAGAATGTTAAAACTTGATGGAAGAGCACCTTTAATCTTGAAACCAAGATGGTTGTTTTTCTTCTAGTGTTGACTTAAGCTGCTCGCAGTAGATCTCCTTTATCATTTGATTTGGGTTTAAATGTTCAAAGTCGATTAAACCTTCCATATCCTTTCATACAGATAACAACACCTTACGTGGGTGGAGACCTTGTTTCGCCTGGGGTACTGGTGTTTCTCCTTTCTCTACCCACTGTCTTCAGTGCTTGACATTTTTATAGAGAATCCATTTCACGTCACCAGTCACTATTTAGTCCAAAAAAGATCATTTGTGAGACGTGGCAGCAAAGAAGAGCATACATTCACTCTCTGCACACAATTAGACTCAGAAAGTTTGTGAGGAACCCAATTTGCTGACTTTTCCGATGGCATGCAGGTGTTGATGACCTGCACGACCAAATCCAAGCTTCTCTGCTAGTTCCTCAACAGTTACAATGGGATTTTGTTCCACCAGGGTTTGCAGGAAGTCTTCATTGAGCTCTACAGATTCCCCAGGATGAGGCTTGTCTTCTAGGCTATAGTTACCAACTCAGAATTTCTGGAACAACTGTTGACATTGGCTTATGCTTATTGTCTGATCCCCATAAACTGCCTTAATATTCCTCGCATTTTCTGCTGCATTGTTGCCTTTATTGAACTCATAAAGCAAAATATACTCCTTTGTCACTTCCATTATAGCTTTGGAAAAATAAGTATTAACTTTTCTCAATGGGAAATACTGAAGAGTGATAAACCTTGGTAGATTCAAAGCTGTAACTTTAACTAAAAACAGTCAACATCAGTAACTGAGTAGTGCTAGTGGACTGCCTGGTTGGAATAAAAATAGCAGCATCAGGGCTGGCTTTGTTTGGAGCACATCTTTTTTAAGATGGGTGATAAAGAATATTTTTAAAGAATTACCACTCCATATGCCTCTGTTTTCACCTCTATAAGCTGTTTACAAAGGTCATAGTCACCAGACTATCAAAACACCTCAATGACCAACAGCTGAGAGAGCAAGAAGGTTTCTGTAAGAAGTATAGTATGATAGATCAAGTGTTCACTCTAACACAGCACACAGAACAAGCGAACAAATACAAGCTTCCTCAGTGTATCACTTTTGTTGATTGTGTAAAGGTTTTTGATAGCATCAACATAGACACAGTGTTGAAATCTCTGGAAATGCAAGGTGTCGAGGTGCAATACATCAAACTGCTCAGAGATGTAAACTCAGGGTGCACAACAGATACAGCTTTGCTCTCGCCACCAATAAGGGTCCCAATTGAGAAGGAATGTCAAGCAAGGAAATACAATTTCTCCAAAGTTGTTTAACCCACATGTCTAGAAACAGTCATTAAGGACATTGACTGGACAGATGGCATGAAAACCAATGGTGAGCAACTAACACACCTCTAATTCACAGATGACATTGTACTCATCACTGAAACCACAGACCAGCTGTAGACCATGCTGACAGAACTTAACACTCACAGCTTAGCAGTCAGTCTTAGAAGGAATCGCATGAAAACAAAAAATATATGTGGTCAGAAGATGTAGCACAAGGCCAAATAAAGGTGGGAAGTGATGAAATTGAGGAGGTAAAGAAGTATGTCTACTTAGGACACACATTGAATATGCGCTTTGATATGAATGCTGAAATCTCAAAAAGAATAAGTGCAGGATGGAAGACATTTCACCTATATGTTTGTGTGTATTATGTAAATACATAAATCATAATAACAATGAATTATCTGAGTATTCTACAGACACTTGCAGTTTTAACATAATTCTCAGGCAGATTGCACATTTCCTATCTACCTTTTTTCACTCACAAGACTTGCGTTGACCAAAGTAATGATAAAAGAGTAACACAAAATTAGATTAAACATAGGACACAGTGATTGTGATCCTTGCCTATTAACTATTAGGTCACACAAATATATGAAACATTTATAAGTATAATGTAAGACAAAAAAGGGAAAAGATTCCAACAAAGATGTTGAACTATACATCTGTTGTTTGTTACAATTAAGCATTAATCATATTTTGGTATTTGCTTGAACTTATAAACAAGGGAGAATTCTTTCAGCATGCACTGAGTTAGCAGTCAGTGGGTTAGCCTATCTGCTGGTGATTAAGTAGTTGAGACATTGTCCATGATTCACATGCAATATGACCAGGAAGTGGGGGTACTTTAAGCAAATCTAGTAAAACATTTATTTTTTCATTCTTTTATTTGTTTCAGTCAAACAGCTGCAGTCATGCTGGAGTACCATAACTGCTGATTTCGGTTTAATTTGTTCAGAGCACATCTAAAGTAACTAGCAGTATAGTCGTGTAGCAAATGATTGATGTGTGGTTCAACTCTCGTGATGGGATCTGTTCTCTTTTTTTACTTTGTACTTGAAAATCTCTCTCTCTTATATATATAAATATAGATAGATAGATATAGATATATATATATATATACATGTATGTCTGCATGCATGCATGCTATCATTTAGCTTTATTTCTAGATTTCTCAACAGTTGAGAAAGATGGTTTCTAACTGAGATCCAAAGTTCCTTCATTGCAATTTCAACAATACCAGAGGATATTTGTACATGTATGGGTGTACACATGCAAGTATTTAGTGTTAGTACATGTGCAGATGTGTATGCTTTGTTTTATGCATGTATACTCATATATATATATATATATATATAGCATCATGTCTAGACAAGTACATATGTATTTATATGCTAAAATTTATGAAAGTTTTATTCATTTTGACAGTTCTAGTGATGGCATGTGTGTGTGTATGTTAATATACATATGTATGAGTCACATTAAGAAAACCCGACTCATTTATATGCTCATAATGAAATCAATTTCCCTTAGAAAATTTCTTGTATATGAAAAAGTGGACCATATGTTTTAAGTTGTAAATATTTATAATAGCATTTGCAGAGAGAACAACAATGAAGATATTACAGCTGTGTATCCAGTGTACTGGACAAATGGACTGGTCCCAATGCATGGTTTTCTGCCATGAGATGGCAGATCTAACAGGAAGCTACTCAAATGACATAGGGTTTTGTAGGTTTCAATGTTTGCAATAACCTCAACAGTGGAATTCTACTTAAATAGTAGTTATGGGCATTAAATACTCGAATCTATGTAACAGCTGTAGGTTTTGCTTTAGATGTTCAGCTATGAAAGAAGCAAATACATTATTTATAATACAGGATGATCCACTGAATGTGTAATGTCAGTGTGCACACACAGCAGAGTGTAAGTGCCCTGAGAGAAATGCTGGAAGCATTGGATGTGGCGTGCAAGAGAGATGTCTGCACTGGTATGGTCATGTACTACGGATGGATGAGGAGAGATGTGTGAAGAAGTGCCACTCCCAAACAGTTGAAGGAATCCGGAGTAGAGGTAGACCCAGGAAGACATGGGATGAGGTGGTCAAACATGACCTTCGAACGTTGGGTCTCACAGAGTCAATGACGAAAGTCGAAAGACCGAGACCTCTGGAGATATGCTGTGACTGCAAAGACCTGACAAATAATGTGAGTTCATGGCTGTTTCCTGCACCAGCTTCACATAGAAGCCTCAGCCCATCCAAAGTACATTGGATCGCAGGATGGCCTGCTGTGCTTACCTTGGATCGTAGGGTGACCTGCTGTGCTTGAGGAGACCTATTGAGTCAAGTACATCAACGTCAAAATATATATCAGATGGAAATTGTAGTTGTGATACCTGTTCCAGTGGCACGTAAAAAGCACCATCCAAACATGGCCAATGCCAGTGCCGCCTTGACTGGCTTCCGTGCTGGTGGCACTTATAAAGCACCAACCGATCATGGCTGTTGCCAGCCCCTCCTGGCACCTGTGCTAGTGGGACATAAAAAGCATCCACTACACTCACGGAGTGGTTGGCGTTAGGAAGGGCATCCAGCTGTAGAAACTCTGCCAGATCAGATTGGAGCCTGGTGCAGCCTCCTGGCTTCCCAGACCCTGGTCAAACCGTCCAACCCATGCTAGCACGGAAAACGGATGATGATGATGATGTAGCAGAAAATCCGCCCATATTTTACATGGTTATCAATGTGGCACTAGTAAAGTTAGGCAGATGGTAATAGTGTCTTCATGTAGCTAAAATAAAACAGCTTTTTCTTTTGTTCTTTTTTCAGTTATAAACATACTTTGGACTTGTGCAATTGTGTTTGCTGTTGAAACGTTTGTCAAACCATTACAGGGGAGGTATTTTTGCTACATCCTGTATGATTCAATAGGACTCAGGGACTGTAATGCAATCTCTAAACATGATTGTATTTAAGATTCAAAATAGGATAGTGTGTAGGTCAACACTGATAAAACAATGTTGAATATTTGTATAACACTTTTTATAAAACTAGGAGCTACAGCTGCACTATCATGGACCTTTTATTAACTTATTGAAGAGTGCATGTGAGTTATTACCTCCCTGCAACACACATATATATAAGCACACTTTCAACTTATAGGCATCTATTATCTTACCACCAAGTCTGTCTTTGAATATACTTTTAAAACGAAGACATACAGATATTTTTGTTGGCAATTTTGATTCCAGAAAAAAATTGAAATCTTATTTTCAGAATGGGAAATACAGCACATGAGAAATAATTTGTTTTAATAACTAAGTGAGATATTGCAGTATTAGATTTTTATCATTGAACTTCTTTCTATATGTGTTCTCATATAATAACATAACAGGGAATTCCCACACATTTCACAGTGATATGGTTTATCATTCAGATGAGTTTTTATATGTTCTTTTAGATGGGAATTTTGAGAAAAATCTTTCCCACAGATTTCACAGTGAAAAGGCTTTTCTCCAGTATGTATTTTGATGTGTTCTTTTAAATGGGAATTCCGAGAAAAATCCTTTCCACAAATTTCACACTGGAAAGGTTTCTCACCAGTATGGATTTTGATGTGTTCCTTCAGATAGGAATTCTGAGAAAAGTCTTTGCCGCATATTTCACAATGATATGGTTTTTCTCCTGTGTGTGTTTTAATATGTTCTCTAAGATGAGAATTCCGGGCAAATTCTCTTTCACATATTTCACAATGGAAAGGTTTCTCACCAGTATGAATCCTTATGTGCCTCTTTAAAGTTGAATTATCAACAAAATCTTTACCACAAATATCACAGTGAAATGGTCTTTCTCCAGTATGTGTCCGTATGTGTCGGCTTAATAAAGAGTTTCGGGAGAATTCTTTCCTACATAACTCACACTGGAAAGGTTTCTCCCCAGCATGGGTTCTTATATGTTTCCTCAGATAAGAATTTAAAGCAAAACGTTTCCCACAAAGCTCACAGCTAAAAGCTTTCTTTACAACATGGGTTTTTAAATGCATTCTTAAATCCCTTTTCAATGTGAAATTTTTACCACAAATTTCACAATGAAATGGTCTTAGAACTGGATCTTGTTGCATCCTGCTTCCAAAAGAAAGTGTTTTTTTTTATAAAAAGTTTCTTCAATGTAGAAGTGTCAGTAATTTCAAAAACACTGTATGCAAGTCATCGGTAAGTGTCTGTATGAACTGTGAAATCTCCAATTTCAAAATCTAAAAAAAAATTAAGAAATCATTTTAAATGTTGGCATCAAAATTTTCTTTCGATTTCAAGACAAAAGACATACAACACTACTTTTACATTATGAGTGACCAATTTCTTCAAATAGAATAACATGTTGGTGTTTCACAAGCGTTCTTTGACACATGAGTCTATTTTCCAATGATAGTAGTTATGAATCTGCTACCAACACTCACTCAAAACTGTAACCTTTTCAGATATATAGAATAATTTATTTTAGCACCTCTCAGAGATCCTGATTGCAGTTAGCAGTAATAAATATCAGTCAAAATATTATCTAAAATAGGATTTAAAGAAATATTCTTCACAGCAAAATGAAGTAAACTAAATATACAATTTCACTGAGTAACTCTTTTCACTGTTATCAATAAAAAATTTACTTACAAGAATGTTCTATAACAAGAACAGTTTAAAAAAGATACTAGATGTATCCGCCATGACCCATTGGGTCAGAACCACTCCAAGTTGAAGATGTCGATGCGCAGTTCTATGACCCAGTTTTCGTTGGTTTGTAGTCGGAGAGTCTGGAAAAAAAATTATTGCGCTTTGTTCTGTTATTTTCTGGGGAGATTAATGGGTTTGGAAGAGACCTCTGACCCTTTTCCGGTCAGGGAAAGTTTAAGAAACCACCCTTTAAAATGCTACGCGCTGGGGTTTGTTGGGCAGTTCTGCCTGAGACAGCAAAAGGGCCGGAAGAGACAGTCAGTTGGCAAAAGACAGCAGCCAAGAAGGTGGCGATGGCAAGAGGCAACGACAACGATGAGAAAGACAGACAGTGAATGTGAGAGATGACAAGCAAGAAGTAGAGAAAGACAGGCAGATAGCATTGGGGACATGTAGAGCGAAAGAGAGAGAAAACGGCGGAAAGGCACGGCTATTGTAGTAGGAGTTCGTAACGGTATGTTTGTTTATGTAAATTGTGAACTGTGTTGCAAAAAAAAAGAACATTGTGAAAAGAGTTGTTGAAGAGGAAGAAAAGAATTGTTAAAAAAAGAAAGAACTGTGTTAAAGTGAAAAAGAAAGAAAGAGAAAGACTTTAATGTAGAACATTGATTCGAACTGTATTGTACTGAACATTTGTTTTGATTGCTTCGGACGTTCTGTATCGTGCATGCCTTTGATTGTTTTCGAACGACGTGTTATGTTTAAATGCATTGTTGTTTTTTTCTTTTTAATTCTGTTGCATGTTATTTTCTTTAATATATCTGCTATGTTTCACATTGTATTTGATGTTGTAATAGTCGTATAAACTGTTCTTAAATGTAAGCAAATTGCCTTCCGCCGTCTCTCTATCTCTTCCTCCTGTTGTTGTTGTTATCTCCGGTCGCCGGTTCGAGTTCGCTGCCATCCCCCAACACCGTTTTCTCTCTCTGTGGTGGATTCCCGTTCGACTGAGCTGGTCAATCGTCATCGCTCGACTTAGTAGGGTCCTGGGTTCGAGTTTGAGCGACGGCAGGTTTCGTAACAATACCAATTCATTAGGTATTGCCTAATTTCATTATCACTGTTTATTTGAACAGCAGCTGGTCATTTCCTTTCAGTGTGTACCTGATGACATACTTAACTGACCTCACTGAGGCAACAATTTCAATGTTGCAGTGGCATTTGAATGATCTTAAAAGAGTTTCATTATAAGGTACAACCCATTTGATGTTGTTTGTTTTTCCAGTCTTATAAGATTCAACTCCTCCCACTGCAACTGATCTTCATCTATAAAGAGATAGTCTCTCTGTCTGTTTTTCTGCCTTTTAAGTAAGATGATAAAGATTAATATTTCATTTTAAATAAAATACTAATTTTCCCCTTTAAAAAAAAAATCAAGTACCCATGATTCAATTTCTACCTTTCAATTCTATAGCACTCCAAAAAGTGTATAAATGATTAAGGAAAGAAAAAAGAAAGTAAGAAAAAAGGACGGATAGTGGTAGCTGCGACAACTCTTTGAAGTGTTGACATTTTCAACTTGATTTTCTGGATCTTTTCCTTTTGAACGGCAGTTTGTATCATAATTTCTAGGTAAAAAATTTTAAACTTTGTATACTGGTAGAATGTGTTTATAAAACATCATTTTCTCTTGGCTTTATTGAGAAAATTCTATAGGTTGTAACATATTTCATCTTTAATTTCTTGCATTTCGGCAATTTTAACCAATCAATTACCTCCATTGATGTAAATAACATTCTGTGCATAATGAATATGTCCTTCGTTTAAGAAACAGATTGGGTTTATTTACATTTGTGAAGAAAAAAGATACCCTTCCCCCACCCCTAACCCTAACTCTAACCCTAAATCTAAAATAGATTGAAATGCAATAGATTGGTACTAGGGTTATAATTATGGGTGACAATTTCATACGACACCACTATAAAAAACTTAGCAGTGTCATATGAAATTGTCACCCATAATTATAACCCTAGTATCGATCTATTGCATTTCAATCTATTTTAGATTTAGGGTTATAGTTAGGGTGAGCTAGGGTTAGGGGTGGGGGAAGGGTATCTTTTTTTCTTCACAAATGTAAATAAACCCAATCTGTTTCTTAAACGAGGGACATATTCATTATGCACAGAATGTTATTTACATCAATGGAGGTAATTGATTGGTTAAAATTGCCGAAATGCAAGAAATTAAAGACGAAATATGTTACAACCTATAGAATTTTCTCAATAAAGCCAAGAGAAAATGATGTTTTATAAACACATTCTACCAGTATACGAAGTTTAAAACTTTTTAGTTACCTAGAAATTATGTTACAAACTGCCGTTCAAAAGGAAAAGATCCGATTTTCTTCTTTTAAAGGGGGAAATGACTATCTTATTTGTAACCTTTATCATTTTAATCAAATGGTGAGAAAACAGACAAACTTTGAGTTTTAGTATAAGAAAGAAAGAAAGAAAGATAGATAGATAGATAGATAGATAGATAGATAGATAGATAGATAGATAGATAGATAGATAGATAGATAGATAGATAGATTGATACTACCACTGCATCAAAATTATTTCATGAAGCTTCTCCCAACTTTAAGCATAGCACAGATATTTAAATGAAAATATGTTTAAGGGGCGAGTATCATAAGAAATACATTGAAACGTCTGTTTTAAAATCAGTTATAATAGGATACTAAGAGAACAATAGTATGGTGTCATAGTTGGGAATATTAGTGTAGTACTATAATACAGGACACTGTCCTGGTGACATGGTTAGGAACTTAGCTGTAGTACATAATAAAAGACACTGTCCTCATGCTATAATAAGGAATAAAGGACATTTTCCTGGTGTCATAATAGGGAATACTGATGCAGTACCATAATACAGGATACTGTCACCATGCCATATTAGTCCTGATCTGGTATGGCGAGGAAGATAAGTGTTTGACCACAAGGGAGAAAAATAGTGTAGTGCAACCAGGGAAGCTACTGGCATGATATTGTGGAAATTGCCAGAGAAACATGATAACACATTGAAAGGCATGCTGGAGAAAACTGATGTGCTTATACAAGAAAGGCATAGATAGCACAGCAAACATTGTTTGGGAAAAATAAAAATAACTACTCGAAATAAAATGCTGATTTCTTTTGATTAAGTACATATCCAAATTTTGTAGTGGGTTACAATTAATTGAATCCAGCCCACCAGTATATTACAGGTATTTATTTTATTAAACCCTAATAAATGAAAGAAAAGTCAACTGCAGTAACATTTAAACCAAGAATATGCTTCGCTAACATATATATATATATATGTGTAGACAGAGAATACTAAATATTATATTGTAAGGCCTCTAAATCCAGCACTTTATTTTTTAAAATTTACTACCTACCCTTAGATAAATACTTAATATTGATTGGCTAAAAAAGAGAATGAGTTAGGTTCATAGCTTGATAAGCCATCTTTCAGTTCACTGCAATCATAAATAGTCAGAAGTTAGCTGGTAAACCAATACAGAGGAGATGGGTGTAGAGTGGGGTGTAAAAGTCTGTAGATATCTTAAAGCATCAACACTTTTTGACTGTAATGATAATACCATAACGAGTAAGTTCTGAGAAGTGGAGAATGTTCCAGTAGTAACAGAAACAATTATAGATGGGATACAGCAGCCAGATAGGTAGATTTGTGAGCATCAGCAGATGAAAGCTTATGTTACATATAAGAGAATTAAACAACTATAATATAAATTAGACAAACACAGCATGAAAATGATTGGTAAGTTATTGTATTACCGACTTTAGCAATCTGATCAACAGAGGCATCCTGATATTAACCCTTTTAGATACCATATTTTGATGAAATATGCAGCCTTTGTCTCAATTAATTGTAAAAAATAAAATATTTAGTAAAATAATTATCATTACTAAATTTGTGTTTGGAACATAAATTAATATGAAATTTTGATGGAAGTTTTTAATTTAGATCATTTTAAGACAGGAAATTTGCTTTATAGAACAAGGGACAATCTCAGTGAAGTTGGTAGCAAAAGGGTTAAAATGAAGATGACAATGATGATGATGATGATAGAAGTTTGAAATTTTAGCTACTGTCTTGACAACCATATAAGTAACTGGGATAATAATCTGTTGACATTCTTAATGCATATTTAAGTGTGAGTGTGTGTGTGAGGAGAGAGAGAGAGAGAGAGAGAGAGAGAGGTGATTTAGTGTTGAGTAGGTGGAGCATTGGAATCTATTGTTGTGTTCCTGCAACTCATCAGTGTTTTAACTCAGAAAAGGGTTCAACTTTTCATCCAGTTGAATCAATGAGAGCACCTCTCTACACAGTAGAAACAGTAGCAAAATTTCCCTCAGATCACATTAACATCTTAAAAAGAGGCATAGTGAAGAGTGTAGCTGTAAATAAATATAAGCTGTCATGGGAGAAGGGGAAGACAGGATGGTCACAGCTGGAATGCCTTTGATCCTATGTCTTCTGAATCAGAGCAGAACCAGGGTTAAACAACACCAACAACAGAACTCCATCTATTTAATACTAAGTAAAATAGTATTAAAAAGTAGTCCTATGGATCCTTGTTTTCAAAAGAGGCAGTAATGCTGTGTGTTTTAGATGTACTTTTTCACTTCTGGCTTTTCTCTCTTGCTTCTAATACTTTGCTCGTCACAGGCAAGACTATGGCGCATGCACGCACACACACACACGCGCGTAATTTACACTAGAAATCATTAAGCTATCCCATTTCACAGTAACAGTTTACACAGAGATGAGAAATATAAAATGAACAGAAACTGACTTCCCTTCTAGCGAAAAGGAGTTTATTGTAACTATTGTTGAAGGAAACTCTGCTGATGATGGTGGTCTAGATAGATAATTTTGGTGGTGGTGGTGATGCTAATAGTAGTAGTATCAAATATCAGAATTCTTAATGATGATAATGATGAAATCTGGTAATGTTTTTGGGAGCAGTAATGATGATGATGATGATGATATAAACGCATTAAACATCCATTATAAGCAATTAGGGAGTGTACTGGATGTTAGAACACATCAATATGTATGTGTGTGTATTAAATATAGACACTTGAAGCTGCATTAGATTGAAATAAAGATGTGCATATTCATAATATATATACAAATGCAGAACAGCACATGCATGTGTATGTATAGAGGCATTGTGGTAAGAAGTTTCCTTTCACATAATTTCAGGTGCAGTTACAGTGTGTGACACCTTGGACAAGTGTCTTCTACTATAGCCCTGGGCTGATCAAAGTCTTGTGAGTGGATTTTGTAGACAGAAACTGAGAGAAGCCCATCCTAAATATGTATGTAGGAATAATATGTGCGTGTGTGTGTGTGTGTGTGTGTGTGTGCTGTGTTGTGTTGTGTGTGTGTGTGAGAGAGGGTTACTGTCTCCTTGCTTTGACCTTGCATGATACTAGTAAACAAGTCATGGCTGTGTGGTAGGAAGTTTGCTTCCCAACCACTTGGTTCCAGGTTCAGTCCCACTGCATGGCACTTTGGGCAGGTCTCTTCTGCTATAGCCTCAAGCTGACCAAAGTCTTGTGAGTGGATTTAGTAGAGAGAAACTGAGAGAAGCCCACCCTAAATATATATATATATATATATATATCATCATCATCATCATCATCATCGTTTAACGTCCGTTCTCCATGCTAGCATGGGTTGGACGGTATATATATAGATATTTAGGGTGGGCTTCTCTCAGTTTCTATCTTCAAATGTCTATATTTAATACACACACATACTAACTTTCTTCCTACATATTGATCCCTAGATCTTATATATATATATATATATATATATATATATATATAAGATCTATGGATCAATGTGTAGGAAGAAAGTTAATTTCAAGCAATCTATAGTAAATATAAAAAAACAACTTTTAGGGACAATAGTGATTTATAGAAATGGAAGGTTGGGATTTTTTTCATGTACAAGTACAATAAACTGAAAAAAGTTGTTTATATTTCACAGTAGGCAATCAGGGTTGCTGGGTGTGCAAATAAGAATACAAGAGTTACGGAATGGAGTAGATAAGATCTGGGCTACATATGTTTCATAGCAAGTGGAATCTCAGAAGTGGTAAATATCCAAGCAAGGTGTATATCAAAGGCTACTCTTCAGGCCAAGGATATCTTGGTTAAATGAAAGTTTACATTGTCACAAGGAGATACATGTTAACGCATGGAAGGTTCAATCAGAATGTGTAGAAAGGACAGTAGGAGAGAAGTATATAAATGTAAGGAGAAACGTAAGGAATAAAAGAAGGAAAAAAACAAGAAAATATAAAGGAGTGAGAGGAATGAGGAATTTAAGCAAGGTCATTGGACCGATAGTATTCAACAGGGTTGTTTTGGCTAAATCACTGAAATTAGCAAGAGGAGTGGTATTAGAAGAAAATAATGTGGAGGGAAGAAGGTGGGGAAATGTTTTTGACCAAGGGGGAGAGGAAAATATGTATGCATGAAGAGAGCAAGAAAGAATGGGGAAGAATCATGACAGTTACTACAGGTTTTCAATTGAGGAATGTATATGGTGTGCAGCAAGCGTATTTACAGTATGAAGTAGTAGAGGTGTATGTGGGTGTATGTACTTGTAAGTTTACAAAAGGAGGTGAGAGGTAGGTGAAATAAGAAAAGAAATTTCTTTAAATGGTAAGGAAAAATACAGAGAAAAGTATCTAAATTATAATAAGGAATTAAAGGGAAGATATAGTAGTAGTGAGAGTAGATAAGAGGGACAATTCATGAAGGTTAAAGGGAAAAAATGGGGTGGGGGTTGTTGTAATTCGTATTTTGAGAATAGACTTAATGACCGATGTTTGCAGCTAAAAATTATACTGCTGCATTCATTAAGACAATCCATGGATTGCAAAATAGCCAAGACCTCAGCTATGCAGAGATCACACTTATTATAGCAGCTGTATGGTTTGGCGTAGGTGACTATGGACCACTCGAGAGTTTATATATATATAAACTTCTGAGGTTTCACTTGCTATGAAACATATATAGCCTGGATCTTATCTACTCCATTCCATAACTCTTGTGTATATCAGTGTGCACACACAACAGAGTGTAAGCGCCCTGAGAGAAATGCTGGACATAAGAAGCGTCGGATGTGGTGTGCAAGAGAGACATTTGCGCTGGTATGGTCATGTACTACGGATGGATGAGGAGAGATGTGTGAAAAAGTGCCACTCCCAAACAGTTGAAGGTATCCAGGGGAGAGGTAGACACAGGAAGACATGGAATGAGGTGGTCAAGCATGAGACCTCTGGAGATATGCTGTGAATGCAAAGACCTGACAAATAATGTGAGTTCATGCCTGTTTCCTGCACCAGTTTCCCATCGCCCCAACCCATCCAAAGTACCTTGGATTGCAGAACGACCTGCTGTGCTTATCTTGGATAGTAGGGTGACTTGCTGTGCTTGAGGAGACTTGACTCAATAGTCAAGTACATCAACATCAAAATAAATATCAAATGGCAATTGTAGTTGTGATACCTGTGCCAGTGACATAAAAAGCACCATCCGAACATGGCCGATGCCAGTGCCGCCTTGACTGGCTTCTGTGCTGGTGGCACGTAAAAAGCACCAACTGATCGTGGCCACTGCCAGCCTCCCCTGGCACCTGTGCTGGTGGCATGTACAAAGCACCCACTACACTCACGGAGTGGTTGGCATTAGGAAGGGCATCGAGCTGTAGAAACACTGCTAGATCAGACTGGAGCCTGGTGCAGCCTCTTGGCTTCCCAGACCCCGGTCGAACCGTCCAACCCATGCTAGCATGGAAAACAGATGTTAAACGATGATGATGATGATATATATATAATTTTTTTTTCAGAATGAGATAAAAAAACGAAGGCTGTGAAGATTTTGGAACATTTATAAATAGAAGGGCTTACAGCTGTTTCCGGGATACTTACTATATTTCTTCATCGGAGATGTTGTGAGAAAATGGTTAAGCAATAGGTAATTTAGATAAAATATGAAATAGAGAATGAAGTGGAGGAATGAAAATAGATGTGAGATATGCAGGGATATTGCATTTATAGATCCATTATTTAGGCAGAATAGTTTATATGGTGTATATATGTATATATATATATATATATATATATATATATCCCCCCCTTCCCATAACCATCATCGCCATATCTCTCTCCCTATGTTTCTCTATGCCCCCCCTTCCATAACCATCATCGCCATATATAAAAGAGCGATCGCATTATCATTAACCCCACTCGCTTCAAAATATCTAAAGAAGAAATACGCACAGATCATGAATGGCTAAAGCTAAGTGAATCGTTCAACCTCGCTATGACTACCTTCTATCTTGCACTTATCTTTATTCTTTCACTATTCTTCAATTTCCATCTCATTGTATTGTTCCTCATTCTTTCAGTATTCCCTCATTACCCTGTCTAGCTCAAACATTTTCTTTTCGTTTAGTCTTGTCTCCCGGTTCATAGCCACTCTGATTTTTCAATTTTTTCGTTTAGTCTTGTCTCCCGGTTCATAGCCACTCTGATTTTTCAAACCCATTTGCTAGCTCAGAACCTTACTAAGCTACGATGTTATTTAGTTATCAATAATGATTATTCCCTCTGATTTCTCAAACCCATTTGCTAGCTCCGATTAATAGAACCTCTTACTAAACTACGGTGCACCCGTCCGCCCACCCCCACCACACATGCCAGAAGTTCCTATTCTTTGCAATTCCGGGGTTGCTTCCCATGAAGACTGCAAATGCTCTCACCATCCCTACCCCTAGTCTCGACCTATGTAAGGTAATGTTCATACAGTGCAAAATATGAAAGGCTAGTGTTATGCAGGTTGTACTGAAGGCTACTTTACTACTTCATTACTTGCACATGAATTCTGCCAAATGCGAGCTTTCTTTTCAGGTAAACGAAGCTACTGTCCACCGTCCCAGGGTCTCTAGAGCCCATGCCTCCCACACCCTCAGGGTTGGCACCCTCAACGTTGGCACTCTGAAAGGTAGGTCTGGTGAGATAGTCGAGATGCTTGAACGGAGATGTGTGGATATATGTTGCATGCAAGAAATAAGGTGAAGAGGAGGATCAGCTAGGTTCCTCACAGGCAAGGAACGCAGGTACAAGATTTTCTGGGCAGGGAACACTGACGGGGTTGGTGGCGTGGGTATACTTATCGCTGAGAAATGGGTAGATAAAGTAATTGAGGTAATCAGAGTATGTGACAGAATACTTAAGATTAGATTAGTGCTTCATCATAGTTTAGCAACCATTATATCAGCCTATGCTCCTCAGTCGGGGCTACCCGATGGACAGAAAGACCGATTCTATGACACTCTACTGCAGACTACCTCGTTGACGAACGACAGAGACCTTATCTTTGTGGCTGGTGACTTCAATGGTCACGTTGGACGACATGCTGGGGGCTTCCATGGCGTACATGGAGGCTATGGCTATGGCTCCCGAAACGAGGAGGGAACCAGGCTGCTGGAGTTCTGCGATGCAAATAATCTTATGATTTGCAACACTAACCAACATACCAGCCAAATTAACTACATCCTTGCAAGGCAAAGGGAGAGATGGCTGCTTATAAATGCCAAAACCTTCCCAGGTGAAGAATGTACCCCACAACATAGACTGGTAGTTAGTGACTTTAGGATCAGAACTAGGAGGACAACCAGAAGACAACCAATATGGAGAAGAAGGATCTGGAAGCTTAAAGATCCTGCAAATGGACAGAGATTTAGGGACATATTACTTGAAGCCTCTGATGAAGTAGAAGGGGATAGAGCATCACAGGGGGTAGAAGACAGCTGGACGTTTCTAAGGGACAACCTGCTGAGAGCCACTGACCAGATCTGTGGCTGGTGCAAAGTCCCCTCTCGACCTAGAATAACGTGGTGGTGGAACGATATTGTAGACAGGGCTATTAGAGAAAAGAGACAGGCTTGGAAGGTCTGGAAAAATGGGGGTAGCAGGGAATTGTATCAGACTGCCAAAAGAGAAGCTAGGAGACAGGTTTATTTAGCCAGAGGGGAAGCAGATAAGAAAAAATTTGCCAATGTTCTGCACCGTGAGGACCAAAGACTGGAGGTGTTTCGCGTTGCAAGACAGTGTGTGAGAGAGAATCATGATGTGGTAGGAGAGAAGTGTGTTCGCATGGAAGATGGTTCACTTGCGCTAAATGAGGATGCAAAGAGAGAGGTTTGGAGATGCCACTATGAAAGGTTGCTGAATAAAGAAAATGAATGGGATAAAGAGAGTCTGCCGAATATCAACTATCCGAGTTGATAGTTCCGTGGTAGCTAAGGCAATTAGAAGCATGAAGACAGGAAAAGCTCCAGGCCCATCAGGAATCACTGCAGAGATGCTCAAAATGTCTGGTAGTGTCGGCTATAGCCTAGTCACCCGTATAGTTAATCAGGTGATACACAAAGGAGTCATACCCAATGACTGGTGTAGCAGCATAATAGTCAACTGCTACAAAGGTAAAGGTGACGCCCTAGATACAAATAACTACAGAGGTATCAAGCTGTTGGATCAGGTGATGAAGGTTACGGAGAGGGTCATAGCCCAACTAATCAGAGAGAGAGAGTTAGTTTAGATGAGATGCAGTTTGGGTTTGTGCCAGGGAAAAGTACTACTGATGCTATATTCCTGGTAAGGCAGCTGCAGGAGAAATACCTAGCCAAAGATAAACCCCTGTACCTGGCTTTTGTTGACATGGAGAAAGCCTTCGACAGGGTCCCCCGATCCCTTATCTGGTGGGCAATGAGGAAACTAGGGATAGATGAATGGTTAGTGAGAGCTGTGCGGGCCATGTATAGGGACGCTGCTAGTAGGGTGAGGGTTGGCAACGAGTACAGTGAAGAATTCCGGGTAGAGGTAGGGGTCCACCAAGGCTCAGTACTCAGCCCCCTCCTATTTATCATAGTCCTCCAGGCAATAACGGAGGAATTCAAGACAGGATAACTGTCTTCTACTATAACCAAAGCCTTGTGAGTGGATTTGGTAGATGGAAACTGAAAGAACACCATTGTATACGCATGTGTGTGTGTGTGTGTATCTTTGTGTCAGTGATTGTCTCTCACTGCCACTTGACGACTGGTGTTAGTGTGTTTACATCCCCATAACTTAGCATTTCAGCAAAAAGGGATTGATAGAATTGGTACTAAGCATAAAAAATGTCCTGGGGTTGATTTGTTTTGATTTGTTTGGAATTTTATGTATGATATATAAATAAATAAATTGAGTTTAACGCAGGTATAATTCAAATACTTTTACTTCCGACACATGTTTCTAAGATTTCACTGATATTATACCAAAGGAATAAATGGTGTAAAGCAATGTAATCTTCTCTTCAGAGAAGTGAAGAAATGAAACTTGTCAATAAGACATTTTAGCAAAAAATGATGGATATGTATAGTGATTTACTGAACACTATTAATATTGTTTGAAAAACGTTATATGATATAAAGTCAGAAGTAGCTTACAGAAAGAGTAGGGATATTAATAGTGAATGTTAAATATAAAGGAAATTAATGTTTAAATTATATATAATGATAGAGATTACTTATATGCACTAAAGGTGTGTTTTTGCCAATGCTTACATTGGTATGCATGCTCTATAAGCATGTTTACTAGGGGATTTTTAGAAAAAATAATGAAAAATAGTTCAGAATTACAGAGAAGACAGAATTCCTTGCTTTTGTGATAAAGTATCGAGATTGAGAGAATCAACCATTCTAAATTAAATTGTTCATTGTGGTCTTTTAGATCCCAAATCAGTTTGCTGAGACCGGTACTATTACATTTATTTCTATCCCTAAATGTTGAGTAATGGATAGAAATTCTTTTAGATAACTCTAACGATGTGCTTCCAATGTAAAATCATACTTTATTACGAGTATTGATTATACACTGGTACATAGAATTTTAAATTTTAGAGTTACTTGACATAAATTTAATTCTGTTGGAATTGACTTCAGATACAATAACCTTATTATTAATATTTCTAGAGGGATGGATGGTATTAGCTAAATTAATCTTAGTATTAGTAAATGTATTAATATTTAACAGGTTGTGAAGAGATAATTTGTAAGAGATTTTTTGAGTTGGAAAACCCAATCCTAACCGTATGTGAATTGATAATAGAGTAATACCTAGAATTCTTTGGAAAATTCCTAACAATAGCTTGACGAAATTGCAATGGGAGATTAGATTTAATTTGCCTCCCGTATGGAAGAATGAACAAAATATTTTTACTACTATTTATCTTATTTTTAGTGTAATTATTTTTGAAAGTCTTACATTTACTTTTAGAATGATAATAGGGGATTAAATAAGGGTTATCTCCCTTCCTCCGCTTTGTATCAGTGCATAAGTTATGTTTGTTATCGATAATTCCTTTACAATTAGATTTCATATCTACATTATTGAAGTTAGAATAAGACTGAATAGAATCAATGTAGAAAATTTTCTCTGTATAACCTGCTTTAATTAAGGCAAAGTTATAAAATTCAGTGTTAACATTGAAAATGTCAACATTAGCAGATAACTTAGATAATCTAAATGAAATAGTCTTAACTAAGTTCTTAGTAATTGCCCCAGAATTGGTCAATAGTTTATGATATGGGAAGTAAGAGTCATTGTGTAAGTTAAGCATAATATCGAAAAAGTTGGCCATTGTCATATCATCATCAAAAACGATGCTTGAAGCCCATTCTTCGGAAAAATTTAACTAAACTATTCTTAACTTTTTGTATCTTTTGGTTGGAAACATTTCGGAGGTAAAGTAAACAATCATCACGATATAGACCTCCATTAATGTTAGGGAACTGTTCTGCCATTTCAAAAAGTATATATATATACAGACTAAATCAGCTATTTGTGCTGAATAAGAACTTCCCATTGTAACATCAAAGCTATCTGGTGTGTCTTATTATCAAATTTTATAATAGATCTTCTGGCTGCCAACACAACATTAACTTCTTCTCAGGTGAGACCAGCTTTGTTATGAGCAAGCCAAAGTGCCTTATTAAGTACTATTGGGATGATAGATGAATAAAAATTGGAAATGTCAAACTGGATAAACTTAGTAATCCTCTTATTAGTAATAGAACTAAACCAGTCAACTACTTGAAATGAATTAGACCATAAACTAAGTTTTAATTAAATTAAATTAGGAACATATTTATCTAGTATACTTTTACTAAGGACACCAATGTCAGAGCTAGAAGGGCAGATAAGCCTTAATGATGGGTTATTAAAAAAATTTTGTTTGTGATCTTTCAAAGTGAACCGAGGTTGCTTAGGATCAAGTGGTTCTGTCTTCATTTGTAGGTATAGCCTACAACCTTATGTAGGTTATAAGGAACCTTATGTACCTATGCACCCTAGAATTACTTTGAAAGACCATAAGAATAAATTTTATTCAGACTCTAAAGTTAGATTAATTTGCCTATGTAAATCAGACCTTGGTAAATTGAGTAAATTAATATTGGATAAATATATTAATAAATTCAATAAACTAAACTACCTAAATTTATGGACTAGTAATAATAATACTCTAAATTGGTTTCATAATATTAAAGAAAAAAATCGATATAAATTTATTCAAATAGATATAGATAATTATTACTCTTCTATTAATGAAATTGTGTTTAATAAGGCCCTAATATATGCAATGGATAAGGTAGGAATGACTTATGATGAAGGTAATGTAACTAAAATGGCTAGGAAATCGTTTATTAGATACAATAATAAATTATGGACTAGGAAGGATACTAGGGACTATTTTGATAAACCTATGGGGGCACCCGATTCTGCAAAAGCTATGGATTTAGTAGGTATTTATTTATTATCTGAACTTCAATTAGAAAATCTAAAATTAGAGGGTGGTTTATATAGGGATGACCTTTTATTAATTACTAAGAATTGCACAAATAGAAAACTAGAATTATATAAGAAGAAACTATATCGTTTCTTTAAAAGATATGATTTAAGTATTACTATATTATAATGAGAACTATAATGTAAATTATTTAGATGTTAATTTTAATTTAATAACGGGTAAAACTGAACCATATCATAAATTTAATGAAAACCTTAGATATATAAATGCTAATAGTAATCACCCACCCTCAATTAAAAAATTGTTGATAAATAATATTAGTAAACAAATATCATTACTTTCTTATGATTTAGAGATTTTCAATAAACATGCACCTTATTATAATGAAGCTCTCCGAGAGGCAGGATATAATAATAATATTAAATTCTTTAATAATAATAATAATAATAATAATAATGATGATGATGATGATGATGATGATGATAATAATAATAATGATAATAATAGTAATAATAATAATTATAATAGTATTATTAATAAAAATAGTGTAAATTATAATAATAATAATAATAAAAATATAAATAATAGGAATAAAATTTGGTTAATTGTTCCTTAAAACTAATATCATTAAAGAGATTTTAAACATTATTGAACAATTCATTTATGATAATCGTAAGTATAAAAAAATTTTCTCTAGTAATAATTTTGGAGTTGGTTATTCTACCACTAATAATGTAAGTAATATTATTTCTTCTTTTAATAAATTTAAGTTGAATAATTTTTATAAAAAGTAATTTTATAATGATACCAATAATAATAAAGATAACGTTCTCATTGATTATACATGTAGAGATAAAAATAATTGTAAATTTAATAATAAATGTAATTTACATGATGTTTATAAATGTATCATTACTTTAATTTATGAGAATAATAGGAATAATAATAACTTCAACGCTATCTATACAGGGTTTGCTGCTCCTAAAATTAAATTAAGAGTAGCTCAGCATATGCATTCCTTTAAGAATAGAAATCTTATGAACTCTACTGGGCTTAGTAAATATATATGGGAACTTAAATCTCAACGAATTAAGTATAATTTAAAGTGGGAGATAGTTTGCAAGGCGAAATCATATAGTATAGGTAGTAATTCCTGTTTATTATGTTCTAGTGAATTTAAAGAAATAATATTTAATAATCATAATAAATTTGTTAATTCATTGGACGGGCATAAAATTAAATGTAGACACAAATTACTTTACTCATATAATAAATTTTTAGATAAATAGTGAGTATATTTAAACCCTATATTTGTTTCTAATTTGTAGTTATAATTTGTAACTAGTATTAATTCTATAATTTAGCATGTGATTATATATTGTATATTACATAGTTAAATAAGTCTAAATTAAGTATTTATTATTAAATGAATAAATTAATTATAGTAGTGTTGTGGTTGTAGTTTTGTAGGGGGTTTTGAATATAAGTCAATAAGAATTAGTAAAGGTTTTTTACATACTTAGAATTAGATTATGTTTTGATGTTTATTTAATTACTAAGTATATAATTTAGTTAATGAATATAGATTAAAAGATAGTTATTTCATTATTTTGTTGTTATTTTGTTGTTGATATTGTTATTATTATTATATGTGTACTAAAATTAATAGTATTAAGTATTTTGGGGAGAAATAGTTTTAGTAACATTAAATAATTTTGAATATGTAGTAAAAATTTTATCTTTATGTACTATTTATTTATAATATGTACTTTATTTATTCAATTAATGAGCGAAGTATTTGATCTAAATATAAATTACTTTACTTATATAAGTTTAATTTATTAGGATTTTTTTGAATATTAATTTGATATATAATATACTAGCACTATGACCCGGCCACAGTCAAAATGACTGAAACAAGTAAAAGAGTATATATACATATATTTCAGGGGAGAGTTTCAGGGAGTCGCTGGCAATGTATCGTGATGATCAAACATCTGGCCTGCTAAAATTTGGTTAAAGTGATTCAAACTGCAGACTCAACACAAAATGGTCACATTTAATTCAAAGCGTTAAAAATATTATGAAAACAATTGGTATGTGTTCACAAAGTCCAAACGATTAATACGAAAAAACCCTCCAGGCTACATCCCGAAAATTCATTTCTTTCCCAAATTTCTACAATGTTTACAGCGATTCGTTTTTATATCTTAATTTTTTATTTTTCATGCAATTTACGCATGCTTGCATGCGTGGTGAACGCAGTTCACGTCAAACAGCTGACTGAGTAAAGTTCACTATTCAATGCATGGGATAAGACCAAAACAAACACATTATCGATTTTTGCACTTACGAGATGAATTTCAGAACAGAAATAGTGCAGTTCAATTTTCATTCGCCTAAACTTTAAGTGAGCCATTTTTGGTGGTTCTACGATTTGTTGGCTAGGAGGAGATATGCCGGGAAGTTAAACACACAGACACACACACAGACACACAAGTTGAGTTTTATATATATATAGATATTTGTTATAAATGATAGTCTAGTTTATGGTTTGCAATAATTTTTTAATATATTAGTCAATTTGACTTTGTATTATATATTTCGAATTAGATTTATTTAGATGTTTAATTAATTAATCATCATCATCATCATCATCGTTTAGCGTTCGTTTTCCATGCTAGCATGGGTTGGACGGTTCAACTGGGGTCTGTGAAGCCGGAAGGCTTCATCAGGCCTACAGATCTGGCAGTGTTTCTACGGCTGGATGCCCTTCCTAACGCCAACCACTCCGTGAGTGTAGTGGGTGCTTTTTACGTGCCACCCGCACAGGTGCCAGACAGAGCTGGCAAACGGCCATGAACAGATGGTGCTTTTTATGTGCCACCGGCACGGGGGCCAGGCGAGGCTGGCAACGGACACGAACGGATGGTGCTTTTTACGTATTTCCATCTGTTTGTTCTATTTCTTTAAGCAACGTAATTCACAAGTAATTTATAAACGCTAATGTAATTTATTAATGGCTATTAATTACATTATAGTTTTTAAATTAACTTAAGTTTATTAAATTAGTGGTTATAATGATACTGATTGAATTTAGTACTGAGTTTATATAAAATGGGTCTAAAAGTTGTTTTGTTTGAATAAAGGTTGGGCTCCAGTGTAACCATATTTATATGAAACAAATAAATTTGTATAAGAGTATTAGAGAATATACAGTAAATTGTAGTTATATAAATTAATTTTACTATATGGTGATTTGAGTATATTTTATCATAGTTAATTCTAAATTTTAGTTTTCTAATGAATGATATTCTAGTGTATAATGATTTTATTCTCTCTTAGAGATTTTATTCTCTTTTTCTGTTAAAGCTAAAATATATTTGTAGTTTCCATTGATAAAATGTATATTTCCATCTGTTTGTTCTATTTCTTTAAGCAATGTAATTCACAAGTAAAGTTAATAATATGCCTTTTGGAGAAATAAGTAAACTTTTTTTTATTTAAGAAATATTATTGTACTCTATATAAGTATTGAATGTTAAATATGAATTTATAATTTTTGTTTGTTAATGATAATTTAGATATGTACATTTATTTAATTATTATTATTTTATAATTATTATATCTGAACGTAAATTTTAAGATTAGTTAGTCACTTTGGGATCTAGATCGTAAGAATGTTTTAATTTAACTAAAAGTTTCTTATTATATTTCTAGTCTTATTATATTTCTAGTACTATTACATTTAATAATAATAGTAATAATGAGTATTTTATAAAGATAAGTTATAGGTTTTTACTTTGGAATTTTTCAATTCGTATTTTATATTTCATAAATATTTTCGAAAGATATCTATAATATTTATGGACTAATTTATTTATTGTTTATATGTTTATTGATAGAAAAAATATAGATTTCTAATTACTATATTTGTTGATTATAATTTAGATACTTATTTTTATATATTTATTATTTTATAATTATTATATGTGAACTAAAACTAAAATTAAGAGTGATTGTTTTGTAAAATAGTTTGGTAATTAAATATTAGAGTATAACTAGGTTAAAGATATTCTATAGTTTATTAATGTTTTTTATTAAGCTAAATTATATCTTCACAGATAAATACATTTTTCTATCTATTTACTCTATTTTTTTACCTTAAATATTTAACATAATAAACGTATTATTAGGAAACGGATCCTAATATTTTAAGTTTCAAATTTAGTTAACGGAGTTTCTTTTATAAGAAAAAATTATTATTTTATTTTTTTAATAAATATTGTTTAACTCTATTTGCTTATTTATTCAACTATTATTGTTAACCTGAAGAGTGACGATAATTTTAAATTGAATTGATTTTCGATTAAATTTAAATTTAATTGTAATTTGAATTTAATTATAACCATGAAACATACGTAGTTTTTTTACTTATTATATATTGATTATTCATTTTTATACTTTTTGTGATCTAGTTATATGTTTTATAAAAAAAATATATTTTTTATTTATGATTTGGTTTGTGTCTAACATTGTTTGAATTGCATAATAGTGGTTTTTTCGCTAATTTATATATTATACATACATACACACACACATATATATATATATAATTTATTTATTTATACACACATATATATATATATACATATATATATATATATATATATATACATACATTTATATATACATACTGTTACAAACGCAAAAATAATGTAGACGAACAAAAAAACATTATACCCCTTGTTCCATTAGTTGCAATCGAACCGGTGCTCCAGTTGTTCAAGTCAGTGTGATTTCCTTTGTCCTGTCAAGGAGCACGGTTATTAATGGCCGTAGGCACTTGATCTCTGCCCTCGACGGTCACAGAGAGTTTAAAGAAAACAAGGGAAATACACACTGTTGTACAATATGTCTCTCTTTCTGGCTGACGGCGTTATATATACGGGTAGCGCTGAGTGGCCATGGCAGTCAGCGGAGGACCGGACAAGAGGGTAGACGTGGTCTGAGAGAGACAGGCGATCATTTAGAGAGATGACGGGGATGAGAGGCGGTCAGTTGGAAATGACGGGGGACGAGAGACGGTCAGTGAGAGAGATGACAATTGTGCAACCGGCGAGTTGTGTAGTAGCAGAGGTTAGGATTAAGAAAATGTTGCAGATGGTAATGCTTTAGTATTTTTAAACTGTTATTTAAATGTAAAAAAAAAGAGAAACGATGTGTTGTTAAATGTTTAAAAAAAAGACCCTGTTAACTGTTGAATACAAAAGAAGAAAAAGAACTTGTAAATGTTTAAAAAAAAAAGAGAAAGACTGTTGGAAAGAAAAGAAAAGAGAGCTTTGAGAAATGAATGTTAAAAAAAACTCTAACGTCTACCATTGAAAAGAAAAGAGAGAGAAGAGAAAAGAAAGAAAAGAGAACTGTTAATTGTGTTAAAAGAAGGGGAAATAACTCTGTATTGTGTTGTATAATGTTAAATGTTTTGAAGAATCGAACTCAGTTAAAAAAAGAATTGTTCACGCTGTTAATGTTTGTTAACCTTTGTTGATGAATGCTTTTGTTAAAAAAAAGAAACTTTCTTGATTAGGCAACGCTGTGTGTGTCTCATTCTTTTGTTGTTATTCTTGTCTCCTAGCTGCGTTCGCTGCCCCCCCCCCCCAGCTTTTGAAGTGGATTTCTGGCTTACTGAGCGCCGTCGCCATCGCAAGCAGCTGTTCCCAGCGTGAGGACCCGTGGTGGCATCGGAAGGCCCTTGTATGCGGCGTAAAAATACATACATATATATAATATATATATATATATTACTTCTATATATATATATATATATATATATATATATATATATATATATATATTTATTTACTTCTATATATATATTTACTTCTATATAACTTAACTTAGAATAACTTAGAAAGGTTTTGGCCAGTATTGGCCCAGGCCATGTCTAACTTAATAGCACCACCTGGTGAAGTCTTTCAGTTCAGGATTTGGGCACCAAGGCCCATTCGAGCAGAGAGTTTATGTTTGCGGACATATCCGGGTGTGGGTGGTTTGTCCGGTACTTTTGAAGGAATTTGTCCAAAGACTTCTTGAATTTTGTGTGGTCAGTTTCTTTTTGACGTGCCCTGGTGTAATGTTGAAGAGAGCAGGTCCAATTGAGGTGAAATAGTTGTGCCGTATTGTCGTTATGTGATGTGATTTAGATTTTGTTGTGGACGGATGGCACGTGGTCCAAGCCTTGGATGCATTTTGAAGGTGATGCCAACATCATTCGGACAGTGCTGGTGGAATATTTTCCACATCATACAGATAATGTAGCGTTCACACGGCGTCGTTGGAGTGAATACAATTTCAGCTTCTCTAGTCTACCCCAGTAGTCAAGGTCTGACATGCCATCTATCTTTTTTGTGATTGACCTTTGGGGAGCTTCAATTCTCATAATATTTTGTTTTGTGTAGGGAGACCACAGTGGACAGCAGTATTCAAGGTGGGGTCGGGCAAAAGTGGAGAAGAGAGGATAATAGTGTGGGAATCCTCGAATGGAAGGTTCTGAGAATCCAGGAACACATTCTGCGGGCCATGTCAACTTTGCTGCTTATATGTGTAGCCCAGCTTATGTTGTTGTCCACTGTTACTCCCAGGTCTCTGATGTTGTTGGATGCCATGAGAATTCTCCAGAAGGAAGAGAGTATGGGAGTTTCAGAGCGTCCTGCCTTCCAAGTGGATCAGTTCAAATTTGTCTTCATTTAGCAACATGTTATTCTTTTCCGCCCATTGGACAACAGCCAGTAGGTCTGACTGAAGGTTTATTCGGTCATCCACGCCATTGATGACCTTCTGGAGCTTGGAGTCATCAGCGAGGTTCTGATCTTACTGTGTTTGATGGTATCAGTAATATCATTTATGTATGTATGTATATGGTATGTATATATATGTATATATATATGTATGTATAT